>NC_041365.1:17252740-17422740 GCF_900634415.1 Cottoperca gobio
GTTGTGTTAAAGATAGAGGCGAGATTCTTTGTAAAACTCATTTGATAAATTCATCAATGTTTTTTCAATCCATCAAGTGCTTGCTTTTAATATCTAATGTATAGATTTCACTAATTGTCTCTTTCAGACAAGTTCTAGAGGTGATGGCAGCAATGAGGGAAGAGGATCCCTTGGAGCTGGCCAACACAATCTACAATAACACCATCAAAGTCTTCTTCAGCTCTGTATGAGGATGAAGCAGCACTGTGTGTGTCTATGCTTGTATAAATGATGGATAAACTCTCCCTTTGCCAATTTTGCTTCTGGTCTTATTCTGAAAGTGTTTCCTTAAAGCTTTCAAAAATGTGTTATGTTCTTGTGTTTCACATATCTGTATTTTTTAAAATTCTTTTTACTGTTGGCCACGATCATGATCATGATCACTTTACCATTTGATCATTAATGGAAAGTTTAAAACGTAAAGAATAAAATATAGTAATAGCAGATTCAATTGAAAACACTTTTTTTAAAATGCCATTTTACAATTGTTTTGTGTAGAAGACAGTATTTAAAACATTTTTTATCTTACAGTTTAACTAAAAAGCTGAACGTTTGCGAAAACTCTACGTCCGTTGCCACACCCTCTGACGCTGGAAGTTACGTCACGTTACGCCGGAAGCAACAGCCTGGCAACTTTTGCGGTGTTCCCAAAGCAACCAAATGGTCATTTCAAAATATTTCGTAATATATTAAAGGATACCAGACGGGACATCATTTGAGGAGGAGTCGGAAGTGTAACAGCTGGTGGCAATATCACTCCGGATGGGAGCAACCCGACAATAAATAGAAGAAGAAGCAGCAACAGGAGGTTGAGCTGGGCGGACATGGCGGACGGCAGCAGGTTACCAGCTTTCAAATAAACGCCAGTGAAAGCGAAACCGAGGACTGAAAGCGGCTACTTTCATTTATTTTTATGTTACATGGATAGACACGGGCTCCCCAGGACTGTGAGCTCTCCACTGTAGCCTGCATGGCGTCCACTCAAGCCCGGCTAGGCCAGCAGGCCTTAGCGGTGCTTGATGTGGCTTTGCGAGTTCCCTGTATTTTTATTATCGACGCCATTTTTAACTCTTACTACGACCCTGGTTCGGGATGGGCCGGGGCGATGGGAAAGGTGTTGGTCAGAGTCATGGGTAAGTATTTTAAAGTACAGTATAAGAGCCTCCAAATTGTGTCAACAACACCTAACACACTGACAGCTAAGCTAACTGACGCTGCATTAGCCATTACGTTCGTCAGCACTGTGAAGCTCGTCACCTGTCACACCGACTAAAGCCGATTTAGCCACCAGCAATAACATCAATAAAAGCCTTATTTGTCTGACACCATGCTTAAGTAGTTTGCCTCAAACCTAATTCAGTCTGATTTTAATGCCAACAACTCGCTATCTAGTTAGCTAACCGCTAACGTCAGGTGTGTTATTTAATCACAGGTGTAGTGTCAAATTCTGTATCGTCGCCAGAATCCAACGGTAGTCCTCAAAGTAACTGTGGGGCGACATTTAGGCAGTCTAACATTCTGCCTGTCAGAATAGACTTGCCAAGAACTATTATATTATCTGAACCTGGGTCTCAACCTTTGTTTTGCAGATGTACCCCTACAGCTCTGTCAGATAAACTCACGTGTCTCCTTCATCAACACCTCCTGTCATGTTCCAAATGTTCCATAAATGAATCATAACTGGATGTTTTTAACACTATTAATGACATAAAAGTGAATATTGTTGCAATGATATTTTCACACAATTATGTCAATGTGGTCAAGAATTTGCACTACTACTACTTAGAGTTGCAGAAGCTGGACATTTCAATTATTTAGCCATTACTTTAACTATCACACACACAGTTGCCAGTTTTATTAGGTACACTTAGCTACAACTAATGCATCATCATTGCAATGCATCCTACCCTTTTAGGTTAGGTAGCTTACGTCAACTATTTGTCCATTAC
The DNA here is from genome assembly GCF_900634415.1 of Cottoperca gobio. Lineage (NCBI taxonomy): Eukaryota > Metazoa > Chordata > Actinopteri > Perciformes > Bovichtidae > Cottoperca > Cottoperca gobio. Next base: position 17,254,729 of record NC_041365.1, read on the forward strand.
TTTTAGTTAACTACTTCAAATCAAATAAAATTTTTATATAGCCCAATATCACAAATTACACATTTGTCTCAGTGTGCTTTGCAGACTGTGTATCCGCTTACCTTTTAGCTATTTCAACTGTTTATCCATTACCTTTAGCTGAGCGTACCATTTTAAGTGGGTACGTGAAAGAGTGTTGCGTAGCTCAACAATCTTTCACGTACCCCCTGGCAACTGCTGAAGTACCGCCTGGGGCACAAGTACTAACCAATAATAATAATAATAATATAATAATATATAATAATAATAATAATAACCACTAGAGCTGCAACCATCCATCATCTTAATTCCATTCTTGATTAATCGTTTAGTCTATAAAATAGTTTAAAAAGCCCATGACGATTTCCCAAAGCCCATGTTGACTCACTTAAATGTCTTGTTGTTATTATCAGAAAACACTGTACCCAAACAAACAGCTACCGCGTTATATAACTGTCCATTTGTATACTTTGACCTTTGAACAGCTCAGGCCCCAGAAAGTCCTTTCGGTGTCAGCCAAGAGCTCTGGGTTTGGAGAGGCAATGTTTCTTCAGCCCACAATCGTTTTATGTTTAGTACGAGCACATAACCCTTGCAATGTTTACCTAAAATAAAACGAAAACTTGACTTTGGAAAAGGGCCCAAAAGCGAAACAAATCCAAATGTGCACAATGGGATTTGAATACATTCAAAGGAAGACCTCCACAAACACCCCTTTAACAACAAAGTTCAGTACCCTGAGTCCATTTAGTCCTGAACAAGATGACGCAAGGGAACGTTGTCCCTGAGTTAAGCTTCTCAGACAGTTGCAGGTTAACGTTGTAAAGACACTAAGTGGTGATAAAGAGACAGTCCACGCCAGTATAGTGACTTACAATTATACGCAAAAAGTACATAACGCCTCTAATGTTTTTATGCTGCTCTTCAGTTTTCTTTTTTTGCTTTTAATAGACTTCTGTTTTGTTACAGCTTAAGACCATTTCATGTAGAGGCCATGAAGTACACGGATAAAGAATAACAGCGTATTTATAAGAAAATAAAAAACCGTCTGATCTCTTTAATCCTGCCTGAAAGAAAAAGTAAAAGTAATAATCACTCAGAAGTGATATGAGTATTATAATGAGCCACTTTATTGACCTTTTGTTAAAGTCTGAAGAAAAGAAACGTACAACAATAAAATGACAGAATAATACACATGGTGCAGGGCTTTCACACATTGTGCAAAGAAAACATACAAAGGATCAAAAACACTTGACATAACTTATTACTGCACTGTCATCGCGCCAAGGGCCGTCTGACTGGTTCAACTCGTCCTCGGCCAATCGGTATGTTGATACTAGCATGTCATTAGGTCATGCATGACGAAAACATGTGCGCACATATACATACATTATTATGTGTATTGTGGACAGAATTCCTTTCACATGAAGGACTCGGGTGTTCGTTTCATCTATTTAGTTTTGTGTGCTTCCATATTTGATCTCAGGTCATTTATTTTGACATGTACACCTGGGAGGGAGCAAAGGTTTTATTGATAAATGTCTATGTGATTGGTACCGCACACGCACAACAATGACTTGTTATGTCTTAAGAAATGTTTGACAGGTTTGTTTGATAACTATTCTTATATACTTACTATTCTTATATCTTTACTATATTGTTTTGACCTGTCTTTGTCAATTGAATTGTGTGATTGGAAATAGTTCTATCACTTACAATTCAAATTTTAGCTAACTAGCTCTGTTGTGTCTCAGGTGTCCTCATCTCCAGCATGGTGCTGCTGCTCTCCCAGAAAGCCTTGTTCAAGTTCTACACCCTCTTCTTTGCTGTTCTCCTCGGCATGGCGGCGGTCCTCATAAACTACTACGCCACCTCCCACATAGACTTCTACAGCGCCTACTACAAAGCGGCACTGGGGTTCAGATTGCTTCCCAGAAATGGGCCGACGTTGTGGCTGGGCATGGCCGCAGTCCAGCTTGTCTTTGGTGTGAGCTACGTGTTCCTGCTCAACCTCCAGTCGGTGTTCGCCGCACTGGTGGTCCTGGACATCATGATTCCTTTGTGGGGGCTGATGATTGAGCTGCCTGCAGACGTCCGGCAGCTGGTGGCTGTGTTCTCGGGCCTTGTGCTGGCTCTCAACACAGCTGTGTGCTTGGCCATGAGGCTCAAATGGTTTTACTACTCGTGCCGGTACGTCTACCTGCTCGTACGGCACATGTATAGGATCTACGGGCTTCAGCTGCTGCTAGAGGACACGTGGAAGAGGATCAGATTCCCAGACGTGCTGCGGGTTTTCTGGCTGACCCGGGTCACTGCCCAGGCGCTGATCCTGGTCTATGTGGTGCGAGCGGTGAGAAGGGAGAGCGGAGATGCTACAGATGGGGGCTCCGACTCACAGGTGAGATCAGAACCATTCAGTGTGTGTTTATTTTACAAAGGTTTTGAATATATTTATATATATTTTTGCCTGTTGTAGATGGAAAAATGAGTTATAAATATTCTTTTGGATATGGTCGCAAGCTGCTGTGGGAGATGTTACACATCTATACATTGAAAGTGTGATTGTTGAAACGGGATTATTACTGCAGGATTAATCAAATGAAACTAATAGAATTCCTTGTTATATACAACTTGGAAGTAAAAATCCCTAAATTCACATACATGATAAAAAATGATAAGCCTTATCATCACTTCTGGTTTTTCATCATTCTTTGAGTGTGTGACTGTGGAACACTTGTTAAATTCTGTCTGATATTAAAAAGGCTTTTAAAAGTCTTGAATTTAATTAGGTGAACACTGCAGAGACCCTGTTTAATGCAGGTCTGCAAAAATATGAAGGTAAAACTGCCTGTACCCTGAACCAGAATGTCAAGCCCAGCCCATTTCTAGGAGGCAGATTTAAATCTGATGGTAAAGTCTTGTACCTGTGGTGCCTTCTAGGACCCCAAATAATGTCGGTGCAACCACAAAGTATGCGTCGTCTGAATATAAAGTGTAAAGGGAGGTATAGATAATGGTGACATGCTTTCAGGGTTACCTGCTGAGCTGGGACGTGTTCTGGGATCTGACCAGTAACCTGATCATCTCTGGCTGTGATTCTATGCTCACCGTGCTGGGGATGAGTGCTGTCATCTCCTCTGTCGCACACTACCTCGGCCTCAGCATCCTGGCCTTCATAGGTACGGCTGAGTGTGTGTTGTACAAACTGTTAAAATCTGACATACATACTGGCTATAAGAATGGTCCTGGAGTTCAGTGTTTTGTCTCATTTTGACCCTTCAGGTTCGACGGAGGAGGAGGATAAGCGTTTAGGCTTCGTAGCTCCTGTTCTGTTCTTCATCTTGGCTCTGCAGACCGGCCTCAGCAGCCTGGACCCTGAGGAACGCCTGGTATGTCCCTGCAGGATTTATGCCTTCAGGTCCCCGGTTGATAGACGGATTGATCACTAAGTGGGTTGTCATTAGTGGATGTCAAAAGGCATATGGACACAACTGCAGTGGATGCTTTTGATTTGATGCTGAATGTGTTTCTTAATCTTCACCTTCTTTGTTTATTCTTTTCTTTTTGCTTTCCTCAATTGTTGTCATTTTGACTTTCTGTGGGACTTTCTCCCCCTTGCCCTCCAAAGCACCAGTAACAAGGCTTTTTTAAGCATCTGTAATACCTCCTTGAGTGTTGACATGATTTATTATTTGTTTAATTATTTCCAGTGAGTGTAGCCCTAGGGATTCTTTAATTTTTTTATTCCAATTTTACCTATACTGAATATAGAAGGGGGTTGAGCCTATTTTGCACACATGTATGCCATTACTCAATACTACACAAAGTGTTTTCGTATTCAAGCCTTTTAATATAGACGCTAGAAAAGTGACAGGAAACAAAGTAGAGAGAGATGCAGCAAAGGTCCCCGGCTGGACTCGAATCTGGCGGACGTTGCGGTTTATGCTCGACATCGTAACCCCTAAATCACAGGGATTACATTTTTTTATTTTAGTCTCCAATTGTCATTAAGTAGATCTTAAACCTTTTTAATTAGGGATGTCACGATTACAATACTTTGGTACCAAGTCAATGCCAAAAAATAAATAAATAAAGTGGATGTTCATGGACAAGCAAAACTTGCTACACGGAACCCCGTTAAAGGGACGAGTCTGTGATATCACTTTGGCCTTGTGGATGTGTTGAGCATAAATTCAACATTGTTGTTAAAATCATAAAGGAAGCAGTAAACTCACTATAAACTCTTTCCCTGCTTAACATTAGCTGTTAGCTGTTAGCAGCAAGTGGGCAGCACAGTCCTGCTTGGCCAAATAACAGAGCAGCACGAGGCTCCATTTAGTTAAATTATGATGTGTTCAAGCTCTATTCAATAAGAATGAGTTATGGATCAAAGGTAAATAACAACGTGATGATGTGTTCAAATGTATTCTTGTAAAAGGCAGTTTTTGTTTTTACGGTTTTGAGAATTGTGACATCCTTACTCTTTGTTGTGTTGAAGCTGATGAAACTTGCAGGTGCCTTGAACTGATGATATGGAAAACATCCATTTCATTTACTGAAGTCAAATTTGCAATATGGCTTGCTCTTAAACCTTCCAGTCGAGGTTATGATTTAGCATTATATATCAATGACTGAGAGCCTCTCTCTCTTTGATTTGAAGGTCCGCCTGAGCCGGAACATGTGCCTTCTGCTGACTGCCATCCTGCACTTCATCCACGGCATGACCGACCCTGTCCTAATGTCCCTGAGCGCCTCCCACGTCTCCTCTTTTCGCCGCCATTTCCCCGTCCTGCTGGTGTCCGTGGGGCTCTTCGTGCTTCCGGTGGTGCTCAGCTACGCCCTTTGGCACCACTATGCCCTCAACACCTGGCTCTTTGCTGTCACCGCCTTCTGCGTAGAGCTCTGCCTCAAGGTGAGGACAGAGAATCTAATGTTACATTTGTTTGAAAAATGACACAGCGATACCTACTGTTAGGTCTCATCAGTCTGTGAGGTTCAGTGTGTTCTGTGACACCTCCGACCTGTGTCTACTTTTAAAGCTGAAAATTGTCAAATCATTTCCAGAATGCCTTTTAAAGATATAAATAGCTTGGACATGGTAATGGTTCATTTGCACATTAAACATGTAGGTGGAGGCAGAACATGTAATGGTATTTTAAGAGCCAAAGTTTTTTTCCCCTTATCTAAAAAGGACGAGCTATTAAATTGAGCCAGAATGAAAACAAATTTTCCATCCTAATATGTGGCTTACATAGAAAACAACAGACGCAGGTTTTGATGTTTCCCTCCTCCCTTCCCTCCAGGTGGTGGTGTCACTGACAGTATACGGCCTCTTCATGGTGGATGGCTTCTCCAACGTCCTGTGGGAAAAGCTGGACGACTACGTCTACTACGTGCGCTCCACAGGCAACATCATCGAGTTCCTATTCGGCGTCATCATGTTCGGAAACGGCGCCTACACCATGATGTTCGAGTCGGGCAGCAAGATCCGCGCCTGCATGATGTGCCTGCACGCTTACTTCAACATCTACCTGCAGGCCAAGAACGGCTGGAAGACCTTCATCAACCGCCGCACGGCCGTCAAGAAGATTAACTCCCTGCCGGAGATGCGCGGGGACCAGCTGAGGGACATCGAGGATGTGTGCGCCATCTGTTACCAGGAGTTCGCCACCTCGGCCCGCATCACGCCCTGCCACCACTACTTCCACGCGCTGTGCCTGAGGAAGTGGCTCTACATCCAGGACACGTGCCCCATGTGCCATCAGAGAGTTTACGTCGAAGATGAGAGCCGAGACAGAGCTGCCTTTTCTAACAACAACGGGGGCTACGCAGCGCCGCAGGACGTTGCTGCTGATGCCCCACCAGCACCGGGGGACAACCAGCATGGACACCCGGACGCCGAGCTGCCGGCCGATGGCGCGGCAGCCGGTGTCCAGGCTGCAGGAGGACCCGGGGAGCTCGACAATGAGCTGCTGGAGGACAATGACAGCATAGAGTATGACGAAGATGAGTGGGGGACTCAGAATGGCAGCACGCCAATAGAAGAAGACTATATCAATGATGACACAGACTCCACCGAGGACTGACGGGAAGAGATCTATAGAAATAAATATACATATATCTTTATTATATTTAAGTTAAAAATTATTATAAAACACAACAGCATCTTAATTTGTTCTCGAACAATGTCAGGGATGTCATGCTCCTTTTCCTTGTTGGTTTCTTTTTGTTTGATTTTGAGTTTGGGTTTTACTCTATAAGGGCTCATGGAAAGAGTAACTGCTGCTCTCATTCTGTGTGTGTGTCGAGAGTATGTGTGTGTGGCGGGACTGCATGATGTAGACCTAAAACTCAGACTGTTATTGTTTCAAATCATTTTATGCCCAAATTATTGGAGATTCTGAGTCTGAGTCTTGCTATGTGAGCACAGCTGTCTCAACATGGTTTATTTCCCAATGCCTCAAAGCTGATGCGCATGAGTAGGTTAAGTACCAGATTTTCTGCAGCACATATATTCTGCACAGCACAAGCCTGCCTTGTTAAGCACGCTGTGGAAATATTTCTTTCCAAAGAAAAAGAAGAAAGTCACATCACGACTTTCTTTCGATTTTGTCACTTATGCAGGCCCAATGAGTATTTGTACGTGTGTGTAAGGAGATGTGTGATTTTGTGTGTGTGTGTGTGTGTGCCTGCCGACATGCAATGTGCTTAGACGATGTCTTAAAGATGCAGTTCATGTTCCCTCGCAGTGTAAAGGGAAACGCTGGAGTGTTGGCTCATTAATGACAAAACTGTGGAACGACTAATCAAATTCCAGCTTTAAACAATCTGCAAGTCATGTTTTTGGAGGTTGTAGAAAAAGACGTTTCGAGTGCAAAAACACATTTTTGTGTGCTTTTCCATTTTAAACCTGTCGTTATTACTTTTTCCAGCTGTTTTTATTTTGCCAAACAGTAATGGTCTCGGGATTTACTTCTCTCATGCGTCTCTGGCTCGCTCAAAACATTGATTGAACTGGATGTTCTGGCCTCACTCGCTCATTAAATGTTTGTTTTACTAGATCAGCCTTGAGTGTTCTCAAATCCTGACTTGCAGATTGATCACAGCTCAAGTTTGTTACACACTTGTTCAATGTTTTTGTCTTTTACTAACCCTAACCGTGTATTTGTGAACTTGTCCAGAGAGCGAATGAAGGCAGGAGAGTGAAGCAGTTTTCTATCAACTCTGCGCCAACCAGAGAAAAACTGAGAGGTGTGTCTGATTTAAAAAGTGACTTGCTACTGTAATCACTGATATACCTCTATCATTACTTACTACTGGTCTCTTGTGTGACCTCGCCTACATTTGTGTACGTTATTGTACATATAATAAAACAAACATGTGCACACGTTCTCCCTTAGGATAAGAGAAGATTTTTGTTCTTTTAATATTGCAAATTTACACATTTTCTCTTCAAACAAATCATTATTTAGTTCGATTAAATCCTATAAAAGTACTTGCATTAATTTCAAAAGAAAAAAAGAATCATCCTTAGTTTGTCCGTTTTAAGTCATGTTGTAAGAGCAGATGTCATTTTTGTTCCCATAAGAGTGGTTGTATTTTTCAGTAAATGCACATTTTTTGTTTGTAATCACTGGTACAGTCAGACAGGAGCTTTCTCCTTCTGTCCAACTACAGCTACAAGAAGCAATGTCCTACTGAACGCTCGTTCAAAAACTACTGGAATGAAAGAACGAACCAGAAAATATTTAAGAGCCATGTTTTCACCTTTTTTAGATCATACAAGTCGGCCAATACAGATCCCTCAGCTACTACAGAGGTCTTTATTGTGAATTTGTGTTAAAACGCTTTAAAGCACAACTCGGAGTATTACATTGTTTAGACTTCCACAGCCTGAACGTCTTTAAGGGTTTGACTACAAACTCGTGTTCATTACTGTTGTAATTAATGCTCGCGGAAAATAAGATGCAAGGAATCCATGAAGTTCTTGTTGATGAAGAGAAAGATGGGGTCTAATCTGATTAGAAAGCTGTGCTTTTTGACATGTTTCAGCTATGAAGGACTTTGATTATTAGTTTGATTGTTCTGAAAGCTTTTTAAAAGGTAAAAGCTGTTCATTTTGCCTTTTGTTTTAAAAAGAGATTTATGTAAATAAAATCATCTTTGATATTGCGTTTGCACTGTATCTCAAATGTCATTGACATCACCTTTTTAAATGACTGTCAAGTATTTACGTGGCACACAGAATCCTGTGAAGCTGCTGAATTGTAATGAGTACAGCTGTGTGGACATGCAGTTCACTCATTGGGCCAGAAGATGGTGTCATTTCTCCACTTTGAGTTAAGTATTTTTTTGTATGAATCAGAAATCCTTTATTAGTCCCACAACAGGGACATTTACCTATGTGATAAGTATGTGATTTGTATGTGATAGTATGATACGTTTTATGTTACGGTTTGCATTTTTGGGAGACAGCATATATGACAATATATTCACAATATAACAAATTGACCATACAGTTATAAATTGCATAATACTAAATGTCTTAATCAAAAATCAAATGTTATATTCTCTGACCAAAAAAAAAGACGGGTAGACGTGTAGGCTGAAGCCTGAGCTTATTGTGCCTACATTGCATAATACTAACTATCCAAAATAGTGAAACAAAACTAACAGATACAATATATTAATGAACCACAACATCATTAATAAGAAGCAGATAAAAAAGACAAAAACAAATGCTAATGTCTGTCATTTCTCAGTGGTAGTCAAAATAATGTAAATAAATACAATCAAGAAACGGCATCATAAATCAGAGGGTCATTTCTCAGTGTTGATCACATACTTATCTTTCCAATAGAATGTTATTGTACATTTCTTCAATTTACACATACTACGTTCTTTTAATTCATTGTTAAAACTATTCCATACATTGATCTATAATTCACATCAATGCTAATGCTTGGAACGTTTGAGATGTCTGCTAGATTGGCAAATTACCTGCCAGGTAAAAGTAATGAAATAAGAATCACAATCATTCCTGTGTATTACAGTATTGTAGAGTACTGCTGAGGTCATTAAACTCCATGCTGATAAATCCCTCTATATATGACTGAGTTGTCCAGATGTAAGCAAAGGGTTAAAGATGGTGAAAAGTGAAGTGGTCAATCCAAAACGACGGCCGATATCACACTTTGGATTCTGACGAGTAGAATTTAGGATCAAATTCTCACAATAGGATTCCTGCTTAAACTTATACCTACAAAGCATCTGATCAGAATACTACATACAATGACAAATAATACACCAGCTGACTATATGCAACCATAGACCTGCATATACTGTATCACATTGGCAAAGTTTTTTACTTAAGTTTATAAAAAAAAGTGCCAGTGCCACCAAAACTTATTTAATGCTACATTTTCAAGCATGACTATAATGGCACAGATTGCTTATTTTTATTTATTTGACTTCTTAGCGGGTGATTAGCTTTCATCACAGAATCTGACATGCCTCACAATGTGAGACCGATTGCATCTTAGATTTGATCAGACCCATCTCTCAAAGTGTGACATGCAATTAACCTGCCAGGTCTCTGTTGTGCACAGTGTGTAGGGGCTTAAAAGTGACAACGGTGAACCAGTAAATCAGCCAGTCTCACCTATAGGCGTAGATGGATTATGAGACGGGTCCCTGGGCAAACTGATTGAAATTGCTTCACCAAATTTACTATATTTGTGCAGCTCTAATATGAAGGAAACAATAATAAACAAAATAATTTGGTTGGCAGATACTCCATATTAAAATTTTGATAAAGACCAAATACAGAAGCTCTTTATTTATCGTCATATGCACAACAATTACAGAGAAGCAGTCGTTGACAATGAAAATCTAAGATATCAGGTTCCCTCCAACAATGCTCATTAGCTCATGTAGAAAAAGAAAAACATGTAAGTAAAAAAAATAGATTCTAAGACATAAAATAGTGCAGAAGTTAAGAAAAAAGGATAAACATGTATACAAAATATATTGTATATTTGTGATAGACAGGTGTACAGTAATTGTAAAATAAATTAACTGTAACGTAAACAGGAATGTAGTAAATCAAATGTTCTGCATAATGAGGAGTAATACATACTGTATGTATACTGTAATACATACTGAGATGTAAACAGGTAGTAAAACAGTAAGTACATGCATATAAAAGTAAAGTGCCTGCTAGGGTGTGGGTTATTATTTATTGTCCTGACCGCCATGATTAGATAAGGGAAAACTTAGTATGCTCACTTTTCTTCTTTTTAATTTTTTTTTAATCCTGTACTCATGTTGCAACCTTTTTTATGCCACTGTATTTAACATGAAAAGGTATGACCGGAAGCAACACATTTTATTTTGAAAGCTGCCGGAAAATCGTTTTTTTAATTCCGGCTGACTTGACACTGCTTAGTTCTTGTTCGGCTTTTGGTTTAACTTCATGTGTCAAACTCCTGACCGCTGAGTCTTAAAAGATCATGAGACGGTTTGGTCGGCGGACAGCACGAAAAGAAGATATGTTCGGCTGCTTGGAGGTTAACCCGAGTTTCAGAGAAACGGCCATCAACATTCTTCGGTTTCTTTCCCGTTGAGGTCGATACTAGCAGCTAACGTAGGTACGACCGAACAAGAAACAACTTCTGCCCGAGTGCAGCCGTTGCTGGGGCGGGGAGACGACGACGGAGCTCAGTGCTCAAAGAAGCGTAAAAAAAACAGCAGTTTTTTTGGTTTGACAGACTTGGTGTAGTAGATATATATATTTCGGCAAAATGCTTAAGCTGTGCCTACAGAGAGCTCTCCCACTGGTTGTACAGAAGTTACCGGCAGGACTGAGGCAGGCACAACCGCAGAGGCTGCCGGGGATTGGGCGACACACACCGAGCTGCTGGATGGGAACTCATGGGAGAAACGAGCCGAGGGAGCCACTCAACTCCCCCACGAGAGCCAAAGACTTTATTTACCGCCTCCAGCCGACGGAGAGGACTTGTTTACTGAAGGAGCTGCAGAGTTTCGAGTCCATAGCCATTGTTCAAGGTAAGAAATAAACAGCGAAGGTCAAAGGTGACAGTTTCGGTAGGTGAGAATGAATGAGAAGTAACAGGTACGACCACGTACTAATATTTCCCGCCCCCATTTTGACCGAAATTGATATGCACTAGAAGTGCAGGTGGCATTAAGTCAGGGGTGTCCGAAAGATCTGGCTTTTCAGCAAGTGTTTTCATTGATGGGTCCTTCCTCTCCACTTGAAGGAATGCCAACCAATGGCTGGAGTCTTTGAATGAAAACCGGAAGACTGTTTGCCCTCAAAGGCACATGGTTGGCCACACCTGGATAAAGTAAAGGTGTAGTCTGTAAAAAAAAATGTGGCTCTTTGGTAACATCAGGTGGCTGCTGTAGAAACTGCAAAAACATAGGAAAAGAGGTGTGGCTTTATACAACTAGCCAATTAGGTTTACTCATAAACTTAAAGATTGTACCCTATTAGGTAGGTAACTTCATACTCAACACTTGATTCTAAAACTAACCTAACTAACTTTCACACCTGTACATGTGACAGACTGAGGTGAGGACACTTCAAAACCCGGTACAAACTTGTGATTTATACTCTCCTTTCAAGTGTCCATATCCCATTATGCTGACCGAAACAATGTTGAAGTTATAAATTCCGGTATCGTGACAACACTAGTGTTTAGTATATGTGTATATTTCCTCTTTTGAATCAACAGCAGAGGTTCATTTTCTGTTTGGTTTTGGTTCATGTTGAGGACATTTTACCCCTGTCTAGCAGAGTGACTCATTTTAGGACTGAAATAGTAAAATCAGCTGAGTAATCAGGAGTACAGAGATCTGAGTTATGTCCTCAGAGCGTCTTGGGGAATTTCCCATTCCCAACACACTGTTCTCGTTAGCACTGTGCACCCAAACTTCTTTTTCACGGTATTATGTAAGATGATGTATAGATGTATAGATAAGATGATTTTTAGGAAATTGCTACCCTTTTCTGGCTGCTAATCCATCCACCTACCATACAACAGCATTTTGTTCCACTTTTGATAAACTAAAGGAATGCTTTTGCAATAACCTGTAGTTTCAAGCAAAATTAAGAAACGAAAAAGCTTGCCCGAGACCCATCTGTGGATCCACATCCAGTCGTTGGCAGACATTTCTTTAGAGGGACTGTTGTGTAAGAGATTTAATGTTGGAATGTGTTCCGTGGTCTTTACACATGTATGGAAGGTTTTGAGGTGAGTGGTGTTGAGTATGGTAACCGGATTGATTGATTCATTAAAGATCTTTTAGTTTGTAAATGATCATCTCTAACCAGAAACATTCCACAGCAATAATCAAATGAATGAAAAGACAACAAAGGCTTGGGCTGATTATTTTATGGCCTTCAATTGTGAGGGCTCAGAATTGTTGCGCTGCTGTGGGAAATGACGGGTTATAATCCAGTGAGTGTCCAGAATCTTTTAGCAGCCAGAAAGTCTTAAAAGTCCAAAACAAATTGTTTCTTATTTTTGAGAACGGTTAATGTCAGCATGGCAGCAGAGAGCTTTGAGCTCCTCTTGAGAGAGTTTGACCCAAACAACTAACTTCCCTACTATATTCCAGGGATGCATCACAGTTTAATTATTATCCTCATTATTTTCATAACATTAGATGTGATTGAAATCCTTGACTTGGGTAACATTTATTTTTCCTTACAAGCACAGCATAACTTTTAGAAGTAGACTAAAATAGGCAGACAGATAAATATTATGTTATTGGAGAGACTGTTTTTGTTGCTATTCCTACTGTTACGGCCTGAAACTATCTTGTGCAATTTCAACCATGTACAAGAGTTCTCCATTTTGTAACAAGAACCCAGGAGCAATTTGTCTAAAATGAGGCTTTTTAGAACCAGGTGTTGATCCGGAAACCCTACTCGGGTCAACCAGATGCTGTGATGATTACATTACATTACAGTTCATTTAGCTGACGCTTTTGTCCAAAGTGACTTACAATAAGTGCAAACAATCATGTGGATACAACTCCGAACAGCAAGAACCTTGCAAGTACATCATCTTCAAACAGGTGAAAGCATCTTAGTGCGGAACAATAGCTTCAAATAAGCCAAACCAATGCAACATACAAAGAACAGAATTTCTTTTTAAAATGTCTTTATTTTTTATTTGTCAAGGTGCAGTCGAAACAGGTGAGTTTTCAGTCTGGGACGGAAGGTGTGGGGACTGTTTGCTGATCTGACATCAATGGAGAGGTCGTTCCATCATTTTGCAGCCAGGATGGCAAACAGGCGGGTTTTGTTTGAGGAGAATCTGTGTCTAGAACCCATGATGCTAGTTGAACTGTGGTACATTTCATCTAGTTGAGTCCAGACTTCTACTAGGGGAACATACCTGTGTGCAAGCCACAACAACATTACCTTCAAGGCTGACTTGGTCGCTGCATTCTGCAACATTAGTGGATGAGAGGCGCTCCTTTTCTATTTTGTTGCAGACTGTATGTTCCGGGTGGTCACACCTCCTACAGTCCTCACAGACTTCTGCAAGCTTAGCATGCGTCAGAACAATAAACAAGTCAAACCGACAGTAATCAGGTTATTGTAGAGCATGTTATCACCTTTCCTGCCCTTTTTAACGGGTCATCGCACTGTAAATTGGTTTCTTCTGTGCATGTACGCTCAGTCAAAAGTAAATATGTAAAAATATGTGAGTTCAGAGTATATGGTGTTTTTAAAAATGCAGTGGAACAGTGCTTAGTCTGTCACCAAAGCAGCCCTTCTCTCTTTCTGCAGCACTATCCAGCATATTAATTAGGCGACTCGGTGTAGTAATGAGTTTGCCTCTGATAGTCCTCGCTAATAAGCAGCTGACGATAGGTCAGAACCCACACCCAACCCCCCCTTTACTTTTACTACTAATGAGCGAAATGCCAAAGAAGAACAGTGAGAGAATCGGAAGCGTTTACTGCTGAGCTGTGAAGCATTTTCAGCCCAGTAAGTTAGTCTGACACCAAGCCGAGCTGCAGGCTCATTAAAACATTACTTCTGCATTTCATACATTTAGCAGACGCTTTTCTCAAGATGCTCATAGTGAATGTAAAAGCAGAGAAACTGTAAGGTCACATTAAACTGAGATTGTATGACATGTTGTAAAGGCCTTTGTCACAGGTTTAAGTTAACTTAGTAATGGGCGTCTAAATGGAAGGGCGTTCAATTTAGATTTAGATATGTCCGCCGGACATATTTTGAAGGATTGGTTTTGAATATGAACAAAGAAGATTTAACATCTGATCCTTTCTTTACTGCACTCTGCTGTGTTTTGTCCAACTTTGACTGCTAGTTTTGCAATCGGTCGGGCTCAACATTGTAGCATTTCACTCGCATGCTAGTAGGGTTGGGCAGTATATTGATATTTTATTTATCGTGATATGAGACTAGATATTGTCTTAGATTTTGGATATTGTAATATAGAACAAGTTTCTTTTCCTGGTTGTAAAGGCTACACTGCAAGTGATTTAATTATTTTTGAACTTTTCTAGCTGTTCTATTATTTGCCTAACCACATGGTCATTATATCCACATTACTAATTTAATTATTTATTACAAATCTCATTGAGTAAATATTTTGTTAAAGCACCAATAGTCAACCCTACAGAATTGTCAAGATATCAAGGTATTAGATAAAAGCTATTGTGATATTGGATATTCTCCGTATCGTCCAGATCTACATGCTATTAAAAAGTACAATATGTGAATGTATTTGACCTATCGACGTTAGTCAACTGTAACTAATAAAGGTTAATTAGGGCTGTACCCGAATCACAATTTTTTGATTAAAATCGTATTTGGCTGTTCAATACAAAATTAGACTCACTGCAAGCAGGTGTCTGTACTCCACCAAAGATCCTTTTGTAATGAAGGAACCTTCACTCTAACACACCACTGTACATGTGAAAGTCGACTGACTTGTAATTCCAACAAATCCAACAGAGTCTAGCTGATCATGTCACATCGGTTTCAGGAGTCTCATTCTCTGTTAACTTTCAGGAGTTAAGATCCAGGAGGAACAAAACAATATATAAGTCTGGAGTGTTGAACGGTAACAGTTTGTTTACTCTCCACAGTAATTTGTCTGAAATGTCACACTGCTAAGTGCTGATGCATTGTTCTTTTCTCACTAATGACCCTCCAGAAATCGTTTTGGTTTCCTTATAATTGAATTGGCTATCGATGCTGTCACCGTGTGGGGACAAGTGAAAAGGAGGGTCAACTAACAGCTCCAGTTAGTAAAACTACGAAGAAATGTATTTCTGACTAGCATGTGTCCATCCTCTGTCCACAAAGACCATCTGCATGTATCTGACAGAAGTAGCAGATGTTGTAATGTGACACATGGAAGGTGTCTTGTCACATGTTTCAACCTGCATTATTTTGACAATTGCAGTTAATTTGAGAAGAAAATATTTAGTCATGAGTATTATTCATTTTATTTTCCCTCAGGTAATATAATCTAAAAATATGCTCGGAAGGCTTTGTAACTTGGCTGTGATGGGGGCTTTTAAGAAGAGGAAATCATGGAGGTGTTGATGTACAGTATTGAGGAACTATTGGCTGGAACTCAATGTTCTTTGAAGCATGGAAAGTGCTTTTAAAAGAGTTCCATGAAGCCACTTGGCAATGCAAGCCTCTCTGTGCATAAAGAACTTCATAACCTTTCCCACAATCAGTTGTACTGTGCAGCTAATTTTGCAGGATTGCACCAACACCTGAAGAATAATCTTTGAGTCCTAAAAAGGGGAACAGATGTAAATGTTTGAAAACAGTAAAAACACTATATTATTACCAAACCCCTTGGTTTTCCCAGGCTGTGCCTAATTTCATACATACCTACTTATTTCTGTGCTACTAATTATGTGCAATAGTTTTACACACATTTCACACGTTTGAGCGGGACAGGATGTCCAATTAAAAGGCACCATGAAATTGTGAATCTGCCCTTACCCGTGTGTCATTTCAACAGAAAAGTAAATGGCTATAAACTTTGAAGAAAGTTTGTTGGTATCCACTCATCTCTTGAGATTAAATTGGTTCCCCGAAACATGGTAGCTTAGGTTACCAGCCAATTTGTGTTGCAAATACCTTTCATTGCAAAGCAGGGCAGCTGACCTGAAATTATGCCACAGTCTTGTAGATCAATGACCTAGAAGAGGATGTTTGTCATGATTATCTGTAATCACTAGACTAAAACTTTATATTGGCTTCTGAAATTGAAAAACGTAGCCGTCCAGAAATATAATTCTTTAACCCACCAGTCTGCAGCTCAAATTATGTCTCGGCATACGTTTGAGCAGAATTTGTGTGCAGCAGCAGAATGTGTGAGGACAGCTCGGTGTTTGGGCTATTGTACATCAGCTGTGAGTGACGCTAAAAATGGATTTGTGCTGCTTTCAGTAAAAAGATTCTTGATATTTTTTGGAATATTGATCTTTAGCCAAAGCTTAGTGGGTATGTACTGCATATAGAGTCGGAGGATTTAATGCATTTTATTCAGGGCAAATCCGGGTTTAGCTTTTCACATTTGCAGTAAACCAAAGTTGCATCTGTTTGTTGTCTGAGAAGGCAGGACGTTTTGAGTTGCTGCATAACACATTTTGACAACCTAAAAATGAGCTGAGCAGCAGAAGACATTAAATGTTGATTAAATATGTATCTCATACATTGAACTAAGACAAGATCCTCTAACTCTAAATCCTGGGTGTCCTGATTCAAAATGGTTTAAATCCAAAGTGGAACCAGCCCTTGTACTGTTGATTTTATGCAATTATTGGATGACCTGAAAGTTTGTATGGCCAGTTACTCATTAAAGATTCACCAGGCCTCTTAGCAAACTTGTAAGAAAAGACACATTTATAATGAGAAGATTAAAATCAACATTTCAACTTCTTGTATTGTTGTTGCATGCACACTCTTGGGTTAAGATGAACTCATTTGGTCAGTGAAGAATCCAAGGACAGGACATTGTGAAGGAAAATTCATTATGTTAAACAGTGCTGTTGATTACCATAAATCTTCTGTTAAGGCCCTGTCACACAGTTCCGTATGGCAGAAACGTATGCTGGCGTATACGAAATATTGTCAATACACTGGTGTATGTTGATATATGTAAGTTGGGCATAAGTAGTATTCGTTAAGAGCACGCTGTGTTACGCTGGGGTATGTTGGGGTACGTTTTTGAACGCTAAGGCTGTGAAGAATTGTTGAGCATGCCATGAATACGTCGTCAAATAAGTTTTGTATAAGTAAGTGATACGCTATCAATGTTAGACATGCGCGTATACGTATAACAATTTGTTATGTATACGTCAGCTGCAACACCCATGTGGACTTTTCCAAGCCGCTGAAGGCCCTGTCACACATATCCGTATGACAGAAACGTATGCCGGCGCATACGAAATATAGGCAATAGGTTGATATAAGTTAAGAGTAAGTTGTGATCGTTTGAAGGACGCAGACGATACGCCGAACACGCCAGACACACGGCCCTGTCACACAGCTCCGTATGGCAGAAACATGCCGGTGTATATGAAAAGTAGCTCAAAATTCCAAATACGTCCAACTTTTCCACAGCGGTGTTGTAGCTGACTCATACATAACAAATTATTATACATATGTCAAACATTGATAGCTTATCACTTACCTATTTAAAACGTATTATCAGAGCGTCTGGCCAACTGAGCTGGAAAAGTGCCATCTGGTTCACGTCATGCTGATGCTGGAGAACGGCTAACATGCTGAACGCTAGCTGTACTGTAGAAACACGTTTAATAAGTTACTCCGTCGTCAGGCATAATGTTAACATAGGGTAGGAATAGGTTATCCACTCGTTATCAATACATTGGCTGTAGGGTTCACCGTTACATTACATTACAGGTAATTTAGCAGACGCTCTTATCCAGAGCGACTTACATTGAACTAAGCTACAGGGACAGTCTCCCTGGAGCAGCTCAGGGTTAAGTACCTTGCTCAGGGGTATAATGGTGGCAGCCTGGTATTGAATTCCCAACCTTCTAGTGTTTTGTTTGGAAAGCGTACCACTAGGCCATCACCACCCCTTCAGCCGACGAAGCCTATATCTAACGTTCCTCTAACGTAGTCACGTAGGTATTTACGTAGGTAAATATTCAACTACGTATTCACGTATGTCTAACGTAACGTAACGTCTGCATATCTTATGAAGCACACGTCGGTTACGTCCGGTAATTTTGAACATGCTCAAAACATCAGCGTTCAACAACGCACCCCAGCGTAACACAGCGAGCTCTTAACGAATACTACTTATACCTTACCTTATATCAACGTACACCAGCGTAACACAGTGAGCTCTTAACGAATACTACTTATACCTTACCTTATATCAACGTACACCAGCGTGTTGACGATATTTTGTATACGCCATATTTTTGTATATGTTATGCATTCGTTGGGCATTCGTCTGATACGTTTTGTATAAGTAAGTGATACTCTATCAATAGGTTAGACATGCGTATCTGTATATGTTCACTTTTCTGATCCGATGAAAAGTTGGACGTATTTGGACTCTGACAAATCTTTGTATGTGCCGGCATACGTTTCTGTCATACGGAGATGTGTGACAGGGCCTTTAAAAGTTGGGCATTTTGGATTCTGACAAATTTTGAGCTAATTTTCATATACGGCAGCACATGTTTCTGCCATACGGAACTGTGTGACGGCCTTATGTCTGGCGTGTTCGGCGTATTGTCTGCGTCCTTCAAACGATCACAACTTACCTCTAACCCAGGGGTGGTCAATAATTTTTTCCATGGGACCACATGAACAACAGAAAATATTGTGGAGGGCCGGGCCAAAAGGCTGAACTCAATTCTGCATAATATTAATTGTAATTCTTTATAAAAAGCAGTAAATAGCATTGTTTTGACAAGCTGGTAAGAGTATATGTTATAGTTAAGCAATGAAAAAGGGAGGTTGCCTTACAACAAATGTCATTTATTCAATCAAATTTCCCAAAACAATGGTAAACAAAATGTGAAAGTTTTCTTTACCATTTGCGACTCATATTAGGTGAACATTTTCAGCCACATTCACTACAAAACACATTTTGAGTTTCATATACTGTTGGGAAGTTGTGTAAAGTTTCTTAGCATTCTAAAGAAATCACAATATTGTCTTTGTGCACCAAACATTAAGCAAGATGCATCATATTGAACTGTCACCGAACATCACTGAACTGTGATTTTGAGAAAAAGGCTTCCAAAGAAAGTGTCCCAGTTCATTGCTAGTTGATGCCTTTACATGCCTACATTTGTAGTCTAACTACCTCATTTGATGTTTTGAAGTTATTTTTTCTTGTTCAGTGAGAGAAATCTAGTCTCTGCTGGGCTTTAACGAGTGCATCAAAGTCAGGTTGAATGTCTGAGGTGGAGATACGAAGCACAGCAGTCAGATGATCATCAGTGAGAGAGGATCTATACCTGGATTTCGTAAACTTCATTATTGAAAATGTTTGTTCACATATGTAAGTAGAGCCAAAGAGAACGAAACATCTTCTGAGCATGTCGCCTCATGTTTGGAAAATTCTCCTCCTTGAGAGACGAGTAGAAATCCAGCAGAGATCCTGACTTAAAGTGCTCTGCCAGTGCATTAGACTGCAGGTCAATGAGTTCCAGCTCAACATCACTGGGTGCATTATCCACACTGCAGGTGAAGGGAGAGGAAATCATGTGCATTTCATCCTCGATTGTTCTGAGATCTTCAAATCGCCTTAACTCACCATGGATGACATGGATGAGTACCTGCGGAGGTGATCAGCTGATTGTGTGACTTCTTTCAGGGTTTGCATGTGAGTGAGAGTGTTGCTCTCCAGTTGGCTTGAAAGAAACTGCATTTTTCTCATGAAAGCCTTCACCAGGCTGTGCATTTCATGAACAAAAAAGTCCCTTGCCTTGCAGTTTGGTGTTCAGTTCATTCATCAGTATAGTCACATCTACAGCAAATGCAAAATCTGCCATCTAGTCCTCATCTGAGAGCTCTGGGAAGTCTTTGCCTTCTTCTCACAAAACTCTTGAATCTCTGCTTTCAGGTCCCAAACTCTTTTTAGCACTTTGCCCAGGCTGAGCCATCGGACAGCTGTGTGGTAGCCGATGTCACGATGCTCAGTCACATGCTTCCAAGTGCGACAAACTGTCTGTGATTCAATGCCCGTGCCCTGATGAAGTTTACTATTTTAGTAACAACATCAATAACATGGTTAATTTTTAGAACTGACTTGCACAACACATGTTGGTATATAATACAATGCAAAAATACCAATTTCTGATCTGGGTCGATTTCAATCACTTTATCTTGCATACGTTTCAAAAGTCCGACATTTTTCCCTGTAAGACTTGGACAACCGTCCGATGTGACACCTGCCAGTCTGTCCCATTTCAGTCCCAGCGTGTCCATACACACATTTACCTCAGTGAACAGATCGCTCCCTGTCGTCGTCCCTTTCATCGACCGCATTGCTGCCAGCTCCTCCGCAATCTTGAAGTCTGGCGTTATCCCACGGACAAATATCAGTAACTGGGCTGTGTCGCGGACATCACAGCTCTCGTCCAAAGCCAAGGAGAAAAAGTCAAAACTTGCCACTTCATGTTGAGACTCTAGATTCCCCACAATGCCCTCGATCCTTACTCGGCACGGTTCGCCTGGACAGTGGAACTTGCTCAAATGCTTCTTCTTTTTTCAGGGCATATTAGTGCTGCAGAGTCCACCAAGCACTCTTTGACAAATTCCCCTCCGAGAATGGCTTACTGTTTTTAGCGATTTTGTGGAATATCACAAAGCTGGTCTTGGTTGCTGCATCCCTGGATGTGTGAAGCTTGGTAAAAAAGCCTTGCTGCTTTTGCAGATTAGCTAGCAAAGCTTTCGATGTCCACGGCCTTTCAGCATCAGTCAAGTTTTTGTATTTCTCCGTGTGTTTCTGTTTCGTCTCGTAATGCCGACTCAAATTGTAGTCCTTAAGCACGGTGATCTGCTCCCATGCAGTCCATGTCTTCTTGAAAACGCGGCATTCTGTATCACTCTTCTTATTTTGGCGTGAGAGGCCATTTTGAGGGCTAGCCGGCCAGCATTACTTGTAGCTGTTCACGTGCGCGGCGCGCATAAGTAAATAAAGAAAAACGGCACCCTTTTCAAAATAATAGCAACACAGTTAGAAAGTTATTTACACCATACAATGGTGTTGCTTTTATTCTGAAAAGGGTGCTGTTTTAAAAAATAAATAATACCTTTTCATATTCGTTATAATTTACGATTGTCCTCACGCGGGCCGGACAGGGCCGGCCGGACAGGGCCGGCCGGATGTGGCCCGCGGGCCGTACAATGCCCAGGTCTGCTCTAACCTATATCAACGTACACCAGTGTATTGCCGATATTTCGTATATGCCGGCATACGTTTCTGCCATACGGAACTGTGTGACAGGGCCTTTAGTGGTGCTGCTCACTGCCTACCTTGTGGATTAAAGCCACCTGTACATACAGTGCATCCGAAAAGTATTCATACCCCTTCACTTTTTCCACATTTTATTATGTTACAGCCTTATTCCATAATGGATTAAATAAATAAAAATTCTCAACATTCTACAATAGTGCATGATGACAAAATGAAAAAAGCTTTTTTGACTTTTTTGAAACTGTATTACAAATAAACACTAAAATAATAATAAGCCACTCCTGCGTTATTTTGGCCGTGTGCTTAGGATCATTGTCTTGTTGGAAGGTGAAACGTCGGCCCAGTCTGAAGTCCAGAGCGCTCTGGAGCAGGTTTTCATTCAGTATCTCCTTGTACTTTGCTCCATTCAGCTTTCCGTCGACCCTGACTAGTCTCCCAGTCCCTGCCACTGAAAAAAAACAAAAACACAGCATGATGCTGCCACCACCATGCTTCACCGTTGGGATGGTATTGCACAGGTGATGAGGCAGTGCATGGTTTCCTCCAGACGTGACGTTTAGAATTGAGGCCAAACAGTTAAATCTTAGTTTGATTAGACCAGAGAATCTTGTTTCTCACAGTCTGAGTCCTCCAAGCGGCTTTCATGTGTTTTGCACTGAGCAGTGGCTTCCGTCTGGCCACTCTGCCATACAGCCCAGATCCATGTAGTGCTGTAGTGATGGTTGTCCTTCTGGAAGGTTCTCCCATCTCCACAGAGGATCTCGGGAGCTCGGTCAGAGTTACCATCGGGTTCTTGGTCACTTCTCTTACCAAGGCCCTTCTCCCCGATTGCTCAGTTTGGACGGGAAGCCAGTTCTAGGAAGAGTCTTAGTTGTTCCAAACTTCTTCCATGTCAGAATGATGGAGGCCATGGTGTTCTTGGGAACCTTTTAATGCAGCAGAAATTGTTTTGTAGCCTTCCCCAGCTCTGTGCCTCGACACAATCCTGTCTCTGAGCTCCACATGCTTCCTTTGACCTCCTGGTTTGGTTTTTGCACATAAATACATTGTGACCTGTGGGAGCTCACATAGAAAGGTGTGTGTCTTTACAAATCATGTCCAATCAATTTAATTTACCACAGGTGGACTCCAAACAAGGTGTAGGAGCATCTCAACCATGATCAATAGAGATTGGATGCTCCTGAGCTTCATTTCAAGTGTCACAGTAAAGACTCTGAATATTTATGTACATGTGATATTTTTTTAATTTTATTTTTTAATACATTTGCAAAAAAATTTAAAAAACCTTTTTCACTTTGTCATTATGTGGTATTATGTGTAGAATGTTGAGAGAAAGAAATGAATTTAATCCATTTTGGAATAAGGCTGTAACATAACAAAATGTGGAAAGAGTGAAGGGGTATGAATACTTTCCGGATGCACTGTACTTCACGTTAGCTGATAATTAACCACTTGTGCTGAGCTTGTGACACACCCAGTGAAGCAGCATGTAGTTCAGACTGCAGGTGGGTTACACTTTAACTGTTTAACTGTGCCCTTCAATCCTTTTTTATCTTAGACAAAGAGTGTCTCTGGCTTTTACTAGTCACTAGTCCTATAGCTGGAGAAAAAACTATTATACAATAATCTTTTTGCTTACAAAATACAACGGCTGAATAAAGTACTTCTAGGTCCTGATTTTGAATACACTTCACTTGCCTTTCTCAATTGAAATTAAACTTATTGTTGTGTTAGCAAAAGGGTAATGGTTTACTATCTACGGGTAACTATAGTATACAATTCAGCTAGAACACTCTGTCCCATTAGAGGTCCAACTCTGAATCTCTAAAGGGTTGTCCACAACAAGAACAATAACTAATGATAACTATAAATATATAAAATTGTTCTAACTCAAGTGGTCAAGTGGATGGAGGAGTCCACACCTCAACTGTAATGACATAACAGTGGCAAACAATATCGTTTGAATCCCTTTCAGATTGATTTGATGAGGGATGAAAACACTGACAGCCAATCAAAATCCATCCTATTATTAAAATGCTGTGTTAAAAGTGTACATTAAAATAAACCGCCTCTTGCTCATTCTCATCGCCGCCGTGGTGTTAGGACACTCGGCACCACGGCGGTGAGGCAAAGCATGGACTACTTTTCATTAGTTTTCTTACTTATTCTTATTATTCATATCCTTTTCTTTCCTTTTTTTGTGTGCAAGGTACAGCAGTAATGGGTCATCAATATCTGTTTTTGGAGCTCCGACACAGCTGTAGCGAGCAGCCTTTGCTGGGCGTGACAGTTTATTGAACGTTATCATTCATCAGTGTAGATGCTCACATCATTAGATTTATAGTAGGGTTGTAATGGTACACAACATTCATGGTTTGGTATGTATTCAGTACAATTGAGAAAACCATTTATTTAAAAAAGAAAATCAAAATTTTCTGTTCCGCGCGTGCAAGTAGTAGACATACACAACTCTTTGTCACAGAGCTTACCGAGAGGATGTTGCATACTGAACCAATACAAATACACTTATCGTTATACCCTTCATTTATGGTTATCATTATAGTTTTCTTTCTTGGTGTGAGGGGCCCTTAACTTGGTCATTTTCAAAGTTCTAAAGGCCCTAACTCAGCTCTGGGTTCAGGTCTGTAGTTAAGACCAAGACTACGCTTGTGTCTTTATTTGATATAATAAGAAATAAAGTAACATGATGGCAGTTAACCTAAATGTTTTCTTCCTGGCCCCTGTGCAGATGTAAAAATCATTCTATGGGATGGATGTTCTGTGTTTGTGGTAGAAAGCATTAAGAGTTTGTTGATTGTAATCCTCTTTGGGTCGAATGCTGGAGGTTGGCTCTTTTTTGAGTGCAGCATTTACAACCATCTTATTTCAGAGACTAGATGGTGATTGACATTGTCAGTCGATGACCTTGTAGTGACTTATTCCCTCTGCGGTTTGTGCTACTAAGTATAATAAATGAGAAACGGCGGGCTACCAATAGATGAAAACTTGGTAGCAAAACATTCTATATAGCTAGAAAGCTCAACTTGATTACATTCAGTTTTGAGTTCAATAAGTGATTAATAATTAATTCAGATTCTATAAAATACTGTCAAACTCCAATAGAGTACTTTTCAAAGCCTCATTAACTTCGTTGTCCCTGCACTGTCAGCATAGAGAATGAGACAGGCTTTTATCCTGCATATATCTATAATAACATAGTAAATCCTGCTGCCACACACAGCACAGTCATGCACTCTACACTCCCTGCTTTGTGCCAACACACATTTATTATTCATTGATGACAGGCTCAACTGTTTGTCTTTACACCATGTCAGAGCCGTATTGAGTTACATTTTCTACTTCCGCTGCTTCAAACTAAAAGCGTTCAACTGGCAAAATACGCTGTGGCTTTTATTTTTGAAATAGCCACAGGAAACGCTACAAATCAAGACAGTGGTCATTTGGACAATTTCTTTCCTTAGCTGTTCATTTTATATTGTTGCGGGGGGAGTAATGGAACAAGAAGGCCACAGTGAGCTGTTAGATAAAGAGCTGCAGTGGACAGGCTGCACACCTCCAACTCCTTAACAAGGCAACCGACTTTACTGCTACTTGGCGGATGTCATGTGCAGCATTAAATCAGATTGCAGTTGAAATATTTTTTGACAGTTATTTTGCCTCTCTTTTTGCTGTACACCAACAGTCTGTATGCTATGCTAGACATATAGCTATGTAGTTTGAAAACACCTTGATGTATGTGGGGCTCTGTTATGTTGGCCTCTCAGCCTGAGATTCCACTTCGTCTCAAACCGTTTACAGCTGTCAGGCAGGAAGTCCACAGCAGAGCTGAAGTCTGCCCGAGGTATCTGCTTTGTGTTTGAAGCACAGAAAACTGAATTGAACTGAACGTCACATTTTTGACAACAGCTTTAACTCCTGGCAGTATCTCGACTCCTGCTGTCCTCCGGTTACACAGCAGAGCTACACTCTCCTTTGTTGTATGATGCAGGACTGCTCTCAGCAGAGATATCCTAAGGGCCTGGTCCCCAAATGGAACTTTGAATGAAATGAAAATGTCAGTGTTCCTGCACAGGTCTGAACAGTTTGTAAAATGGACTTGTAAAAGCTCCAGGTCTTAAAAAGAAATATAAAAAATAACCTGCAGTTGCACAGATTATGTATTTTTATATGTGTAAGACAAACTGCACCATGTGTCACATATTCACGTCTGTAAAACTGACAAACTAGGTGTAAAACAATGCTAGATTTAGACCAGCCTCCAACCATTATCCATCTTCCTCACTGGAAGGCTTTTGGTGTCAAGTTGCTGGAGTGTTTGCATTGACAGCATATTCATATTTCAGTTTCTTAGAGAAGTAAGAATGTGACTGGTCTGGAAAGGAAGTGTGTACACCGTTGTTTATTATAACACTTTTCTTTTATGTCTCCATAAATTTTGTCAATGAATGTGTAAGTAGGGATGTCCCTATCCTGAGTCATTCAATATTAAGTATCTGACGATACCGAGTACCGATCCGATACTTCTATTTATTCATAGATAATATAACTGGTGCTGATTCTATTCAGTTCCCTCCTCTCCCTTCCTCCGCTCTGTCTCTAACTGTAGGTGTGTGCGCACGTGTGTGTGTGTGTGTGTGTGTGTGTCGGAGCGATGCCCCACCCTTCGCAAAACAGCTGAGGAGAGGATGTGAATGTGCAAAGTAGACAGTACACATTGAAACGTGCACATACATTAGATAAATAACAGAAGTGTTTTGTTTATTTAATAAAAGAGTTTAGCAGCCAGAGTTTTTAATATGAATAAATGTCCTCGTAATGGTGGATGAGCTGCCTGGTCGAGCAGGCAAAGCATTTGGCTGGTGGTTTGTGTTCATTTTCTGTGTGGTGGGAGTGTGACATGACAGTCTGTGTTGCCTGGTTACTCGATAGTCTGTCTTCTTCCATTTTCAAGCATTTAAATCGGAAGCAATTAAAGCATAAACATCTGTTTACATACTAATAATGATGGGTATACAACACACTTTGGAAACATTTCTCAATTCTGTTGCCATTTTTCCGACTCGGGGACAGAAATGTGACATCTGCATTGTTAAAGGACAAGTCTGGTGATAATTCTGTGTATCTGTTATTGTATTGGGCCTTATTTTCAGACTTTTCATGAGTTTTGTTGACAATAACGGAAGTATTCTAAACCTTTATCCTTTTATCCTGCCTACAAAGCTCTGATTAGTTGGTTGGTCATTAAACTACTGAACTACTGAAGCTACTGCCAAAACAATGCAAGAACACAACATATGTTCCAAAACTAAATGTCATGTATTCCACATTTGAACAGATGTAATTAGTGCTCAAATGCTCCAGTGCTTCAAACTAGTGTAGTGTTCAGTGAGGACAGATGCTCACAAAGCAATGTGTTGTTTTTAGTATCAAAGGGAAAACGTGATGGGCGAATGCATGTTGGTATCACAGTGAAAAACAATAAAAACCGGCCTCAGCTAAAACCTTGAGATATCATCAATTGGAAGTGATTGCTGCGATTTATAATGGAATATTCCGAAATAGACAAAGCCTCAATGTTGGTGTGTGTGTTCTGCAGGTGTGCAGTGTGTTGCAGGAAGCAGTTCCACTCTGTTAATCAGCAGTCTGAAAGCAGACAGGAGATGGAGCATCTGCTGATGTCTAATTATACACACACACACACACACACACACACACACACACACACACACACACAGTCGGCTTATGTTTGATTTAATCACACTCTGACATATGAACAGTGTTACGCTCCCTCTGCTGTCATTATATACTTTCTGAGTTCTTCTGCAGCGGACTGAGATTGTTGTGCAGTGATATTAATTTTTGCCTTCGTCAGTCAGACCTATTTATGGACGCGTTTTCCCAGGCGTCACAGTGTTTGTACTCGCACTGCAGTCATTAGAAAGCCAAAATCAGAAAGGGTGAAAATGGGTTATTCCCACCGTGTGGCCTGATATTTTCAGTAGTCCGTTTGTTATTAATATTATTCTTTCAACAAGACGAAAAGTCAACCGTCCCTCCAGAGGCCTCCAGAGGCTGCAACGCAATGATGCACCAGAAAACAAACTTTGATGGTTGAAAAATGGAGACACACGTTTGCTTTTAGATCTTAATAGTGGGAAGTTTGGCCTGCAGGTCGTTCAAGAGGAAAGGTTTATCCTTTGTACAGTGTCTCTTTTAGGACTTGAGACGCGTCATGCTTCGCTCTAGCAGCACAGCATTCTATGTCATCTCTCTCATTTTACATGATTTCAGTTTACTTTTTGTTGTTGTTGTTTTAACGTTATTTAACCAGTGAATAAACATTAGTAAGTCACAATATTAGCAATGTAGTAGTTGATACCATAGCCAGTAAAATTCACAATTCTTGATTACTAATTCGGTACCACAGTATAAAACAAGTTTATTTATTCAAGTTTCTTGCAAAAAAACATTTTACAAAATTATGTTTGAACAAATTATGATAACATTACCTTTGCCCAATAGTAATATTTACTGAATAGATTTTGAACACATCATAATGTAATCTCTGTTAACGTTATCTCCATTATTTAGTACTGACCAACGGCTAATAGAACTAGCTCTGCTCTTGCTGATTTAACACGGATTTGTTGTTCACAGCGCGTTCATTGGACGTGTCGATAAGCTTTCAGAACGTCAGCGTTCTGTTCTTGAGCCCTGACCCCGGTACTGTAAAACGAGTACAGTCACATTTTCAGAATTTTGGCATCGACCTGGTACCGAAGCATTGTTTCTTGTGACATCCCTAGTCACTAGTCATTCAAATGTAGTGCACATTTGAACCAAGTTTCCAGAATATTGACAAAAGAAAATGCACCTTAATGTGCGTTTCCCTCCACAGCTGCAAATATTAGGTGTTTGTTGGGCGTGCCAAGATAAACAGTTGGTGGACCAAATTAAGTGCCATTTAAAAGAAAATCGCAGAAAACTAGATTTTGTAATCATTTGCTCAAGCAATGGGAAACCATGTGGAAAACATGATGGAAATATGACATTTATGTCTGATGTGTAACGCTTATATTCTCCTTATTGGTCCACACAGATCTGATGTGTTCGTCTCTAAAGTTTTAAGTCCCATGCTTCATGTACGTCATGATTTATTCTTCCAGTCTGCTTTTATTTCGTTGTCAGATGTTTGTCACATTTTCTTTTTATTGATTCACCAACTTTTGCACCTCAGTCGCCTCACTGAATGGAAGAGTCTCTCGGTCATACATCGTGTTACTTTTCGTGTTTTCGAGTTCGTGTTACAAACTCGCCTGAAGATTTCATACTACCTAGTGCAGGGGTGGGGAACCTCCGGCCCGTATATGGACCGCGAGACCATTTGTTCCGGCCCTCGAAGTAATTCATCAGCGAACGCAGCATGGCGAGTGTAAAACAGAGAAAGCTGGATGCGGAATGTCGCACTTTCCAGGAGAAATGGACGAACGATGATTTCTATGTGGAAGTAAAAGACCAGTGTGTCTAGTTTATTTTTTGCACAGCATAACAGAAAGGTGAAATGAATGGGCTGTGTCTTAAAAAGAAGTTTGCAGAGGTTATGAGTTCAATAATTAGTATGGCCCTCGAAGGATGTTGTAAAAAAAAAGAAGAAGAAAGAAATGGCCCTTGATAGGAAAAAGGTTCCCCACCCCTGACCTAGTGGGTTCACAGTTCACCGTTAGGAATCACCGGACTTTGGAACATTTGTCCTCTAAGCACCATAAACGTGTTTACACAATGGTATGGCAATACATTCAATAGTTCTGGTGCAATTTCCATGTGGACCAAAGTGTCAGACTCATAGCGGCCTGCAGAAACGTACAACAGAATGATACATTTTTTCTTACATCTTACGTACCACACTCGGCTGTTGCTATAGGCTGAGGTACGGTGTCCACACAAATAACGTTAGACCTCACTTTCACTTTGTTAATGCAGTTTGAGGCGTCTTATTAAATGTGTGCCACTGAAACTACAATGAACACGTTAAATTCTTTCCTGATCAAGCAATTGAAAAGTTTTGTTTCTGCTTGTTTATTACTAACAATAAAGAAACAGCCATGGGCTTAATGCACGTTACCCCATTACTACATGAAACACTTTATCAACAACAATTGATTGTTTGATTAAGAATGAATTGATCTTGAAAATAATTGTGAGTTGCTGCCTTAGTCTTAGTAGTAAAAGTAACAGGTGCATTTTATGTTGCACCAGGTGATCAATGAAGCGCAGGAGATATTCCTGGCATGGTTTAAAAGGAGCCTTGGACTTCTGTATCCTGAAATAGACACCAACCTTTTCACAGCTACTGGTCAGTCAGAGAGGTGCTGAGTCTGTCCACGTGTTGCTGCCTGTTTGTTTTGAAAGATGAGTCTTAAAGCAGCCCCACACACACACACACACACACCAGTTATTTCTGTGCTCTTGGCAGCTCTCTGTTGGCAGAAAAGTGGGTGAAACTTGTGCAAGACAAGCACATAAATGCACAAACGCAAAGGGAGGTCAGAAAGTGAAGGACTATGCAGATTTCCCCCTTTGCAATAATTGACCTATTACCGTAATTGGTCTCTCTGTGCCCCAGAATGCACTTTGTTCCTTTTGTCACCCACTTCTCTAGAGTCAGCTCAGTGTCTCCCCTGGGTGCTCGACACATCAACTCCAGTACCCAGCTTCTCTTCTCTCGTACCAATTAAATCATGTATGAATGTGAAATGCCTGGATCTCTTAATGTAATGCAGACACATGAACTCCTGCCCTTTTTCATTTTACCCAGAACAGCAGCTTTTTATTTGGCTCTGTATTTGGTTATTTTTATAACCAGGAGGGTGTTTATTTTTTTACTTGATCTGCGGTTTTGTTTTTAGCGCTTTTATTTTTTTATTTGTATGTATTTTATATTCTTAAACTGCAATAATCTTTTTTTTTTTTGGGCCACTTGTTGGCTGCGGAAACGAGCTGTGAACACAACGATGACATATCCTCACCTTTTTAAGTTAATATGGCAGACTATGGCAAAAGGTTGCTTCCAAACACATCCAGAAGTTATGGAGTAACATGATCATTCATTACGAGCTGTGTTTGTGTCCTGATGAATGTAAGTCAAATATTCACTCTATTTTTAGCTCTGTTGAAGTGTGAAATCTGTCTCTTTAGCTGCTGAATGCTCCACTATGTTCCCCAGCTAGTCTCTGGCTGTGTCTTTCTGCTGTTTGCTGCTGAGCAGGTAAAGTGGCTCTTTACAGCTCTTCTCTGAAAACAGCCACCTGCTGCAGCCAATAATGTCACTATGAGAGCAGTGAGAGGAAACCAGAATAAACAATGAGCTGGAATTCACTGTAAAGGTCTTTAAAGCCAAAGAGAGCTGCGGATTGAGCTGATAATTCCCTTAGGTTCAGCACTATGAGAAATATATTTATGCTATATTATGCATTACTATAAAGAATATTGAATACAGCCACTTTTAATATTTGAGTTTTTGATATTGCTTATGTGTTTAACTTTAGCTTGATGTGTGTATTTCTGACCTCTGCTTGTTTAATGTCAGGTTGCAAAGCAAATTTCCTTCAAAACTTGCATCTAAACAGTAATTTAATCTCTTTTAATTCTTAATAATCTAATTCTTTTTGTAAACATAAAAAGGGGTTTTCTCATGGCTCACCATACCTTTTTCTGGTTGTTTGTCTCGGGCTCCAACAGCCTGGAAAGTTTGGAAAACCGAGAAAAACCCTGCAGTAGTTTAAGCCTCTGATGACCGTTGGAGGGAGTTATAGAGAGCTTCTATTTGACCTGAAATACTGTAACCTCAATCAGGCAGCCATGTTGGAAGCACTCTGCTCTAAGGTCACATTCAGAAAGAACGGTTAAATAAAATGTTACCTGCATTATGCGAGGATGGAGGGCTGGTGGCCAAACGGTTTCAAAAGCTGGGCTTTTCTGAAGATTAATGTTATGCTTGTTCGCCAGATGTTTTGATAAATTGCTGGTGTTACCGCCGTAATACATTGTACTGTACTCGTGTGTGTGTGTGTGTGAGTGTGAGAGAGAGTGAGAGAGTGAGAGACGGGCAGAGAGAGATTTAGGCGGGTGGCGCAAACGATTGCTACTCTGATTAAACTTTCCAGAGTTGCAAATTCCAGCCAAAGATTTAATTCTGAATTCTATTAATTAATTTAATCTATTTATGTCTTATATAACATATTTAATATATTTGTCTGACAAATAAGATGCATTTGGTAGGTAAAAAAGATGATCTTCTGGCAACAGCACTGACTGGCATTATGGGGATCTCAAGAAAGGTCAAAATCTTTAAATCAAACAACACCTGTTGTGTGTTTTGAGGAAACGTGGGATTATGCATTTTGGCACTTTTGTGTTAAAATGATTAATGTGGTGGTTGTTTTCTATCATTAGTGTGGGTGTGGGTGTGGGTGTGTGTGGTAACTGTGGAGCGCCACCTGTGGAGCGCCACCTGAAAGCGTTATCTGTGTCTCCATGTTGCTGCAGATGCTTAAAGTCCAACCTCAGCAGTTAATGAGCAAACGTTTTATGTGTTTTTCCTTCTCAGAGACCCTGGAGCCCTCGCCAGCCAACAAGAGCCCAGATCAAATATGGTGAGGGATTAAATCTGACACACACGCACACACACCTTTTTATTGTGGAAATAAATTGCAAACTGAAACTCCTCCATCAGTATTTCTAAAATGTCAGCAGTTTTGGCTTGTTTACTTTTATATTACACTTTTTTTTTTTTACATTTGGGTCACAGTTGGCCTCATAATCAGACTCATCATTTTAACGCTCGCAAGTACAAATCTTAAAAAAACCCAATATCTATCTACAGTGGGGAAACTATGGAGACACCAGGGGTCATGCTAAATGAAAAAATAATATTGATTGGAAATCCCAGCCTCACAGAGCAGCCAGCATGGCCGTCGACTCTTAGTCTTGTTTAAACACAAGTTATATCTCAAAACTCTACTCCTCTCATTAAGTGTGTACTTATATTCCAAAATGTATGTGCACTGTTTATGAATATGTTCACACTGCTATACTTATTCAAACTGTCTTACCTTCACATCGATGGAAATATCTTTATAATAATTGTGAATTTAAATTCTAACTATAGAACTATCATTATTAATGAAATGACATGCTCTCTGCATTTCACTGACTCCAAAGTGCAGGAATTAAATGTAAATGTCAGATTATGTGTTAATCCTTTCAGTGATGTTGATTTACTTCTTCCTGTTTGTCTGCAGTTTTGGTCCACAACGCCATCCCCTTTGTTGGATTTGGGTTCCTTGATAATGCCATCATGATCGCAGCAGTAAGTAAATGAATTTACACAATTATATGTTCTTTTTAATTGAATGACTTGCTTGTAAGACAAACGCCACATTGTGAAAATGAAAAGTAATCTGCACAAATGTAAGTCCTCAGTAAAGACCACATTTTCTTCCACTTGTTGTTCTTGTGATAACAACGGTCCGGATGAATTCCTCACCTCATTCTCTCCTGTTCTCCAGGGAACACAGATTGAACTCTCTATCGGAGTCACTCTGGGCATCTCCACCATGGCTGGTAAGAACGTGTAGGGAAACTGACCTGGCAGTCTGTAGTTAGGTTGCAATGAAATCTAAGTTGACTTTATTATCTTGTCGCTAATTCTCCATTCCATTTCTAATTGAATGCATTAGTTGATCAACACAGAATTTAGCATCAACAGTTTTGATTGTATAATAATTTTAGTCATTTGTAGAAAAGCAAAAGCCCAAACATTCTCTGGTTTCATCTTCTCGAACGTGATGATTTATTTATTTTCTCTGCTTTATAACATTGTGACTCGAATCTTTAAAGAATGATCCAACAGTTCCCAGAGATTATCAAATTGTATTTTTGCCCATCCCTAATATTTATGCTGGAGGGATTGCCTCCCCACGACTCTCAGCATGGTGACCGCTGAGCCGGCGGCTTGTAACTGTAGGTCGCCGTTAGCCAATTATTTTAGACACAAACGGAGACTCGCATGCACGCACGGCCGGAGCAGCTACTTAACGAAGCACAGAGAAATTCAGATTACAACACACACGGAGGGAGAGGGACTTCATTCTGTGCTCAGGTAGACATTACTCCACTATATGTCGACATACTGTAGCAAATAGCAAGGAGCAATCAGTTACAAGCGAGCAGCTTGTACACAGAGAAACACTCTAACATACAACAACATACAAACTAATAAACACACCAAGGCGCTAAAATGGGGAATATAAACTAGCCGAGAGCACGTTAATAAACGGCACGTCTTTTTGGACTGTTGGTCGGACAAAACATGGAAGACAAAGACGTCCTCCCCGGCTCTGGGATATTGTGCATTTTAAACTCATTTATAACATTTTATAGAGCAAAGGATTAATCAAGAGATTGATTGATGAAATGAGTCGAATCTTTCCACGTTGCGAATCTCGGCATGTTTTCAGTCGTTAATTCATTCTCTGGAATTGGAAACGATAAAAAAAATAGCATTTCAGATGTTTTCTGAATATCTGCAGGTTTTAGTGTGCGATTTAAGCAGGCATATTAAACACTGTTTATTAAGCATTGTGATTTAATTTTTTACGGATTATTTAAATAGGAATTTTTAACTCATAATTTATCATCACAAAATTATTATTAACCCCATTTTACAATGAGCTATATTGAGATCAAACTAAATTCATGGACAGAAATCCCATTTTCCTGAAAAAAGAGTGATGTGCATGTTCCCGGAAAGTAATAATTACAGAAATAAAGTGATGTGTGATAGTTTGAGCCTCACACCAGAATCAAATCCTTTAAAGTGTAACTGCCTCCTTCACCCAAAAGGACCACATATGACCACATACAGTTCTTATATATGTAATTGCTTTTATTCAGGCTCACAGTCACGCAACGCAGTACAATCTGCTCTGGGTCTCAGTTTGTGAAAACCATAAAGGCACTGGAGCTTATCTTCTCCCCGTCCTCACCACTAGATTATTCCGTTTCCATGGATACTTGGCTCCATTTTCCTCTGCAAAGTGCAAATGAAAGAAAAAAAAAAAAGGCTCTAGATCAATAGCTCTGCTCTGACGTCTTTCTACATCACAGCTTTACATTTGTGTCATCCTCATCCAGCGTGCAGTGATGCTGAACTAGTTTACTGATTCCATATATTTTTTAATGTACCGGTAGACGGGACCTGTTCCAGCACTTTACTGTCGTATACGATCAGTGTCAGAGGTGCTGCTGAAACGAGGTTGCGAGATTGTATCGCAGTTTCGACTACATCTCCCTACATATTTCTTTAAGGGGAACTCAGACTTAAGGCGTCCATCTGGAGTTTTAGTTTCTGCAGGAAACTCTGTTTGCATTCAGCTTCAAGCATTGTTGCTTTTAATGCCTCCAGAGATGCGTTAAAGGCGAAACAAACGCATACTTAGCACCTTAAGTTTTAATGGCCGTGAACAAATGTATTTTCTACCACATTGTCATCAATCCCCTGTAAAAATCCAAGCAGCAGCGTGAATTATTCATACCTGCCAAGCATTGTTGATGTTGTACATTAACTAGAATTGTTATGAAGCTCATTCTGCTGACAGTAAATCCATGAAGGCAGGTGGAGAACGACGCTGACTTGTGTCTTGGTGGTTTTCCAAAGGTGCCTCTTTGATGTGTGAAACCTTTCACACCTTCTCTCACTGCTACTGACTCATCTTGTATTTTGCTTCTTTGATCTATTGTTTGGACTCCTCTCTGCATTTCATCTTCTTGACTACACAGATTTATGTGGGCCACTTGGCACTGCAGATATTTAGGTATATTCACTTATTTGTGTGGGTGCGTTTCTTAAGTTTTCCTCAAACGTGGGCACGTTGTAGGGACGGCAGAGGCTCAAGGTGGATTACAGCCTCAACATCAGCCAAATAGTTGTTATTTGTAGATTTTAACTTCAATTACCTGTCATCTGTTTTTGGACACTTATCCGTGTCCAGGACGCAGTGGCAGGAGACTAGGCGAGGTAGGCCGGACATCTTTCTCCCCGTACATGTCCTCCTGCTAGTCTTGGGGAATCCCGAGGCTTACCTTGACCAGATGGGATATATAACTCTGCAGGTGAGTTCTGCCCAGAGGTGTCCTCCTAGTACCTAGTTGGACGTTCTTTGTAAATCCTCTAAAGCAGGGGTCTTCAACGTTTTTCAGGCCAAGGACACCCCAAACTCTCCTTTCCTTCGCTCTGTCTCTGACTGTAGGTGTGTGTGTGTGTGTGTGTGTGTGTTGGGAGCAAAGTCCCGCCCTTCGCGAAACCGAGCAGAGGAGAAACTGCTCAAAGCAAGCAGTAGACCGGGGGGGGAGGTCAAACTCAATCACAGAGGGCCAACATTAAAAACTGGGACTACGTCGAGGGCCAAACACGGTCCACATTTATTGAACAGGATACACATATTGGATAAAGTGCAAAAAGATATGGAACATATTTAAGTCAACTGCAGACGGGTTGCTGAGCAGTTCAATTTAAATATCTGAGCAGCAAAGTCGGCAAATGGTCTCAGTTGATCAGCAGAATGCTGTCGGGAACACAGCGGTGGAGATGTTTGTCAGTGTTTGGAAACACGCAGTGACCAAAGTTTCCTTCTGCATCAGAGTCTCCCACAGGCAGCTCGGCTTATAAAGCTCTCACTGCATCACACATGTCCGTGATCACACGGCCCTGAAGCTGCAGGTTTAACAGTGAGATGCTTCGTTATGTCGCACAAACAGTCCCGCTCACATCGTCCCAGAGATCTGTGGTGTGTTTCTCTTTGCCTTCCAAAAACCTTCATTTCATTCACACATTTAGATTCTTCCTCAAATGTATTTCCCCGTGGTTGTGCCATGCATTGATTTAATTACCAAAACCGGCGGGCCAGTTATGACAGACATATGATATTTTCTCGCGGGCCGGATATAATTGCCTTGAGTTTGACACCCGTGCGGTAAACACTGAAACGTGCACATAAATGAGATAAATAACGTAAGCGTTTAATTTATTTAATAAAAGAGCTCCTGTTTAATGAAACACTGATACCGCTATTAGTACTCGGAGACGTGTTATTCTTAAATGCACGCATAAAGTTGCATTCAAATGTATTAAATATATGGCTCTCAAGGAAATACATGAAAAAATATTTGGCTTTTATGGCTCTCCCAGCCAAAAATTAAACTTACCTCGGTGGCTGACCGTTCACTCAGATTTATATCATCCAAGAAGAGCAGTCGACAATCCCAGGGGCAAATTCAATGGCTCGAAAGCAAATGGTTGCAGAAGATTGTCTGTCAGGTGTTCAGATTCACTCCTGATTAAAGTTAAATTACAGTTTCTGTGACATTCTGAGATCAGGACAGTCTCAGATTTATACTCACAGGCTTTGAAGATCCCCAAAAGTTTAATTTAGTCATTAACATTCTTAAATTTGAAAATGAATAGATGACCTTTTAAAGTCTTCTTGATTACACCTAACATGACACTCAGACTCACTTTTCCTGAGACCTGCAGTGTTAGAGCTGATAGAGGTCTTGAAAAGGTGCTATAAATCACTTTTAAATAATCAGTGAAACCCCTTATTTATAATGTGATGCATTATTTCTATGTCTGCATGTGTGTGTTTCATCAGAGAACAGCAGATATCAAAGTGTTTCCCTCTTTGTGGTTTTGCAGCTGCGGCGCTGGGGAACCTGGTTTCAGATCTGGCAGGTCTCGGGTAAGCGGCAATATAAATCGTCTCTGTGAGGTCGGTTTTATTTTGAGATAGATGTGTGAAGTCTATTGAAGACGCTTCAAGGTACTGTCTGTTTTTTGCTGCATTTAAAAAAAATTAAAATAATAAATGAATGAAGTGAGGTTTCTTTGTCTTGTTGTTTTGCCATGTTATTACTCCTTGTAGTTAAAAATGTCACTGATGCTTGTAGTTTATTTTGGTGTGTTTGTGTGCTTCGTTCTTTTATCTTTGGGAGAACCAGCTAATTTTACATCTTCAACATGAGGACATTTTTTTTAAATGATTAGTTTTTTGGTTCGGAAGCTTGGATAGAGCGCGTGTTAATACAGTCACTTCACCTGCTGCTTTAGGTTCTAAACTAAGGCAACGGTTGGAATGTCATCAAATTATG
The DNA here is from genome assembly GCF_900634415.1 of Cottoperca gobio. NCBI lineage: Eukaryota > Metazoa > Chordata > Actinopteri > Perciformes > Bovichtidae > Cottoperca > Cottoperca gobio. The sequence continues at coordinate 17,292,483 of NC_041365.1, forward strand.
ATACAGGATTGTAAATGATGGTTGTCAATAAATGTCTACACAAATATAATCACACAAGTATGTGTGCATGTAGACTTGCAGGTTATGTGGAAGCCCTGACGTCCAGATTCGGGATGAATGGTCCAGATCTGACACCCAAACAAGCGGACATGTGGCAGACCAGGGTCAGCTCGCACATGGTGAGATTTTAATGTTTATTTGAATTCTTTTAGGCGTCTTAGGTAGAAACACACTGATCGATCGACCACTGGTCGAAGCTGGACGCTTTTTAGCTGAGCGGCCAGATCAGTTCCGATTATTTTCAGTTCAAATTCCTGTGACTGCAACGGAGGTCCCAAGCTGAAGCTCTCCAGTTCTCCAGTAAATAATAATAAACACATAAAGGCATTTTCTAAAATAGAACAAAAAGAAAAGACCGCAAAATGACTGACAGCTTTATTCTTGTCATTTGCATCCCAGAGGAATGCAAACATTGCTGTAAGATCACATCTATTAAAAGTAATGTAGAGATAAAAGCACAAAGTCAGCAGCACCTGCCATTGGTGAGCTGAAACTGCTCTATTCTGAAATGTACATTTGGCCTCAGAAAACATCTCCTAGCTGGATTGTAATGTCGTTCCTAAACATGTCGAAGGTGACGGTGTGTCTCCTCTGTATCACAGCCATCTAACAGGCTTACTTTAGTATATTTAAGTCCAAAGGAATATAATGACTTGTTTTGTTGCTAGTGTTTGTAAGTGGAACAAGTGAAGGGTTTTTACTTTTATCATGAGGATATACTTTCTTCTTCTCCTCCTGCAGGGTAAAGCCATCGGAGTTTCCATCGGCTGTATTTTGGGGATGTTCCCGCTGTTTTTCCTGGATGACGATAAGGACAAAAACAAAGGCAAAGAGAAGGAGAAAGAAGCACAACTCTGCAGTGACACAGCGTCACACTCGACATAACAAGCCACTACAGGCACGCAACACCGTCACACCTACAGACTGGATACTGCTAACTTAAAAAAAAAAAAAAAGTATTTACCGTTGGATGTTTTTGTCCTCCTGCTCAGGCAGCGTTCACACTTCTTCAGTCCACAAACCCTCTGAAGCTGTGAGTGTAAAGCGATGAAGCTCAGTCACAAGCTCTTTGTAGCGTCTCCTAATGCACCAAGCTGTGGTATTTTCACACTGTCCTCTCCATCAAGACATGCCATCTGTTAACTCAACATGTCAATTTAATGTGGAATTCACAAATTTAACATGTTGATGGCGGCAGTTCTGATTCCATCATCGATTCTTCATATTAATCCTGTTCTCTCTGGAGTCTGTTAGAATCCCCTCAGACCATTTCTGGAACTTTCTGAAACCGACGGTCCGACTGGACTGATGCTACCCTTACCAGAGCAGTACTTTACTGCTGCTGTTGCCACTCTAGCTTCAAATAAGTCATCTGCATGTATAGCTTTTTTAACCATTTTAGTTTTCAGAACCACATATTTGAAAATCTCTTCCTTTCTGCTGAGGCTCAGTCCCAGCCTGCGCCTCCCCCTGGTCCCAGGTGTTGATAAGAAGAATCGATGGTTTTGAAGAGAAATTGTTCTTTAGAAATGAGATGATTTAGTTGTCAATTGAAACCAATCTTGAATATTTTTTTTCAATCTCAGTTTTTGAGCAAAGGACTTTGTGAACGCTGCTCAGGATGGGAAGTGCTGTCCCAACACCTTCTGACTACAGTTGAGCTTTGGATTCAATGATCAGCTTCAGCTGCTGATTCCAACAGGGTATTAATAATGAACTTTATTAGACAGCCTCTTCTGTGTGAATCCAAAAGTCCAGGTGTGACCGGTGGGCGTTTCCCATCCTGACAGTAGAAACACTATTTCACTCGACTCTTCCTTCTGGTTTGTGTTTTGTTTTTTTTAACTCGAGGTAATTGTGAAAACAGCACATGAATTATATTTGTTTATTTATCTTCAGCAGACACTTGTATATTTACATATTACACTACGCATTTGAAAGACTTGATCTCCAAAACACTATTTGTCCATTTTGGGTCAAAAACAATAAGTGCGCATGACATCAGCTGACACTGAGCAGACTTTTTAGTGACGGAGTCACTGCACTTAGGGTCTTGTGCATCTTTAAACTTATGCCAAACAAACATGTTAAGAAACAGTGTCCACTGCTACCTCGATGGGAATATTTAGGTGTTTTGCATGCAACTGATGTAGCTCTATAATTAGACTTTTTAGTTCCTTGTCCGATGGTTTTTAACATGCTGGAAAGTCTTCAAATGTTTTGGTTGAAGGAGGCGCTCGGTGGCGATGCACACTACTTTGAAACTGAAGTTGCTATTTTCAGTTTTGGGCTTTACACTGAAGTTTGCTTTCCCAGGTCTTTTCTCTCTGTTTTTCTGTCTGCACCATCTTTCCCTCTCTCTCGCTCTCTGTCTGTCTCTCTCTGTCTCTCGCTCTGTCTCTCTCGCTCTCTCTCTCGCTCTGTCTCTCGCTCTCTGTCTCTCTCGCTCTCTGTCTCTCGCTCTCTGTCTCTCGCTCTCTGTCTCTCGCTCTCTGTCTCTCTGTCTCTCTGTCTCTCTCTCTCTCTGTCTCTCGCTCTCTGTCTCTCGCTCTCTGTCTCTCGCTCTCTGTCTCTCTCGCTCTGTCTCTCGCTCTCTGTCTCTCGCTCTCTCTCTCTCTCTGTCTCTCGCTCTCTGTCTCTCGCTCTCTCTCTCTCTCTGTCTCTCGCTCTCTCTCGCTCTCTGTCTCTCGCTCTCTGTCTCTCGCTCTGTCTCTCGCTCTGTCTCTCGCTCTGTCTCTCTCTCTCTCTGTCTCTCGCTCTCTCTCTCTCGCTCTCTGTCTCTCGCTCTCTGTCTCTCTCTCGCTCTCTCTCTCGCTCTGTCTCTCGCTCTCTCTCTCGCTCTGTCTCTCGCTCTCTGTCTCTCGCTCTCTGTCTCTCGCTCTGTCTCTCGCTCTCTCTCTCTCGCTCTGTCTCTCGCTCTCTCTCTCTCTGTCTCTCGCTCTCTGTCTCTCGCTCTCTGTCTCTCGCTCTCTGTCTCTCGCTCTGTCTCTCGCTCTCTGTCTCTCGCTCTCTCTCTCTCTGTCTCTCGCTCTCTGTCTCTCGCTCTCTCTCTCGCTCTGTCTCTCGCTCTCTGTCTCTCTCTGTGCTTCTCTCACACACACTCCAGCCTTCAGCACGTATTCAAGGTGCTTTTTGTTATTACAGTGAATCCAGTCGATGTATTTACTGGCTGCATCTAAAATCACTCCCTATATAAAACCTATTTGAGTGTCAAAATTTTAAGGCTTCAACAAACAAATATTAAAATGTTTATATTAATCGATTAATTCTTTATGCTTTAAAATGTTGGTGAGCCCAGGTAAATTCTAAATTGTACATGTTTTTCCTGACCATAGCCTCAAACATACAAAGATATAAAATAGTAAATCCTCACATGTTTGCTGTTTCTGGTTCAAAATGACACAATTATTTTCCTGTTGATTTGACTTTATAGACTAAAAGTTTCAGCACTAGTCTGAATTCCCTATGTTCCATTCATGCACTGAATTTCCCACAATGCACCGAACAAAGCAGTGTCCATTGCTCTTATAACAATCCCACAGAGCATTGCGTCACATTTGATCGTTGCATTAATTACAGCCTTACCACACGACTCCTCAGAGGAGGGATGTACGATATATTATAGTGAGGAAATGAGTTTATTGTTATTATGGATTTTCATGCATAGCCAATAGGATTAGGAATTTATACCTTTTCTTTGTTTCAATAAGGAGAGAAAGACTGCTTATTTGACTGCATATTTAAAGAATAAACTACAGCTATATTGTTACACGTTTATAATTATTTAATCTATTGTTAATCTAAGGGCGGTAAAAATATCTAAACATTGGTGTCTGCAAGATTATGGGTTATTCCCTGTCGGTGCAGACATGACTACAGAGTGCGTGTTGTGATCTCTCACACAGCCACTGGATCACACCTCACTCTGTGTTCTGTTAACCCTCAACTGGTTTCCACAAGAGCATATCCACTTTGTTTTCTACACGGGTCATAAACGAATGGCAGGTGTGCAGGAGGTTTTTTCAATGCCTGGGAAAAATTGCCAAAACTTTAAAATATTGTAATATTGATTGTGACTTTGCTGCAGGGAGGAGAAATGTTCGTCTTTAGAGGGACGGGGACACAAAGCCTCAAATTAAAAAGACATTAAGGGCTGGAGAGAAGTTAGGAAAGGATTGAACCTCTGGGTTCAGACTGACAGAAATGTTTGAACAACATTTTAAGGAGTGATTGGACTCCGCTGAAGAAGTTTGAGTTTGTCATTGGATTAACTGTAAAAGCCTGGAGGGAATGTTTCCTGTACTGTAAGGGAGAATGAGAACAAAGAGCAATACAGCATCTGTATCGTGGTAAACACGGAGTAACTAAGTAAGTAACAATAAATGTTTTCAGGATGCTGTGTGTTACCACGGACAGCATGAACTGTTGTATGTTTTGTATCATCTCATGTTTAATTTGTGTTTGTGTAGTTTGAGGTTATCTTCAGGCCTGTGGTGAGAAGATTTTTATGTTTTTATTTCTCTCTTCTCTTGATGATATTTTGCATAACTTCATTCTCGGGAGGAAAAAAAACCGAGAAGAGAGATTTATTTTGAAGCATATGAACAAAAGTATAACCTCTTAAATGAATGCTGTGTTGTGCTGCCATCTTGTGGACAATCTGGCACAGCTGTTGTGCACTGATACATGGATGTACTATAAAACCAGTGATGTGGAAGGATTGATTATACCGTATGCATTTTGAAACAATGTGCAATTTAAACTAACATAATAAATGTGGGAGTGTTTACCTCTGGCTCTGCAGGTGATGCTGAAGCTCTTTTTGTCTTCTCATTCATCGCTGAGCAAGGCAGCTGAACTCCACAGGTTCTGAGCAGGTCACATTGTGTACACTGTTTCTCACAAACATTTAGAAAAAATGACCAACGTATTTTGAGCCTCTGCAACATCTCTTGATGGTTTTCAAAATAGATTTTTTGTTAAATAATAAATCCTACATATTCTGTTACATCAAGGACCATCTGACAAAATACACCATTTATTCTTATTCACATACTAAATCAATGCTCTGGCAAAGAGCTCTCATCAGAAGTTCATTATTACATCTCCAAAGTAGCTGAGAGAACATCAGTGTGCTGTCCATGAGAGAATCCTGGCAGCCCTGCACATGTGTGTGTGTGTTTGCCTTTTGTGATACAGATCAGGAAAAAGCTTAATGTTTCTTTGTGCAACAGGTTTTTAGTTTAGAATATAATACCGCAGAAAAAGAACTGGAAATGTTTTTGTTGTCAGTATCTCACTACAATTTCTAGCTGTTGGACCAAAGTTAGAAGCATACATCTATTTAACCCTTCATAAGCTCGCAAGCGAACTAAAACAAATTAAATGTTATTGACAAAATACACTTTGGACTAAAATTAAAATCCGTGGTATCGTAGAGAGTAAGAAAAAAAACAAAGCACAAGCGTCCTTAGTCATGAGATGCACATCGTATGCTACGATTTTATTATTTAGCCAAAACAGCTGTTACATAGAAAATAGGAGACAGTTAGTATTCAGGAACTGAGCATGAAACATACGTATAAGGATTCTCAGAGCCAGTAGTAAAGGAACAGGTCGGTAATAAAATAAAAAAACATGTTGCCATCACTTCTGGCACCACAGACGGGACTGCGTGTGTCACAGTAATAGATACGTCTGATACCTTCTGGGTAATGAAGTTTAAGTCTCAAATATTCCTCTGTTTAAAAATGTAATGAACACCTGTTTATGATTAAGTGGTACTCCTTTAGCTGGTCATGTTTTTCAGCAAATATGATGTAAATGTGTCCGTCCTCTGAGCTTTAACTGTGCTGATGTGTCAGGAGTTGACATTTAAAATGTTTTACATTCATGTGCTGTTTTGATAAAATCAAGTAAAACAAAGGAAACCTTATTTGTATATCAGTAAAAAAAAAATACAAAACAGTCACTTAATCACTGAAGTCATGTGAGCGGTGATTATTACCAACACACACACCTCCTTTTGACTTAACGCTAAAGAGTATTATAAACATATATTTAGTTGGGAACATTTTTTGGTTGTTGGGGGGGCAACAACCACATTCTTAATCCTTTCTCTTAGTTTGGATGAAGGGATTAAGTGAAATCACTTGCAACTCTCAGGTTTAATAACGTTTGTCTTTGCTCAGCCGTGGGAAAAGGACGTAATAAAATCTAAGAAATAAAAGCCTTGAATTTGATCTCTTGATTCAGAACCATAGAATCCATCCCACAGATGATGGCCATCACTTAAACCTGGAACCACCAAAGGTTTCTATTTAAAGTCAATACAAACCGAAATGAGACTCTTCTTGGTCATATCAAATCATGCTTACTGTCATTGTGTACCTCACTGGCATCAAACCCCCCCCCAAACTAATGTAGGAATGTCCTACCAGCCCCATGATACTGTATGTAGTATGCGAATGGGATCAAGGCTACCTTAATTCCAGAATGAGATATTCCCCACTGTAATAATAGAATAAAAGTAGCTCCAAGTGACAAATTCACCCAAATGTTTAATATTTACCTGTGAAATGCACAAGTACAACGCCTTAGTGAGAATAAAATAGCGAAACCCAGGGCATCATTTAGCGTATACTGTAGGAAAGTTGGCAACTTGTCTCAAAGTAAAGGTTTAACGGTAAAGGGCCGGGACACTGACGGCTGCTTCACTTACAGCTCAGAGACTCAACAGGCCTTCACACACACTGAGGACTGGACTAGTGGATGTTCATCCAACTTTTATCTAGAAAGACATGATTTCTTCTGACTAGATGGTCTTTATGAAACAATAATTTGCTCAATTATGTCAAACCTTTTGACATTGAAAATAAGTTTTGTTACTAATGGGTTTGATTCCTGATAATCACTTTTTCTAATCCTCAGTGTGTGTTATCATCACACACAGTCACTGAGTCCTCACAGGCTCCAACGTTCAGCTTCATACGCTTGTCATCGCATCAGCTACACGGTTGTATTCGTTAACCTGCACTGGAACATGAACAGAGTGAAAACAGATATAAAACAGTCAGGCTTCAGTCAGGCTTCAGTCAGGCTTCAGTCAGGCTTCAGTCAGGCTTCAGTCAGGCTTCAGTCAGGCTTCAGTCAAGGCTTCAGTCAGGCTTCAGTCAGGCTTCAGTCAGGCTTCAGTCAGGCTTCAGTCAGGCTTCAGTCAGGCTTCAGTCAGGCTTCAGTCAGGCTTCAGTCAGGCTTCAGTCAAGGCTTCAGTCAGGCTTCAGTCAGGCTTCAGTCAGGCTTCAGTCAAGGCTTCAGTCAAGGCTTCAGTCAGGCTTCAGTCAGGCTTCAGTCAGGCTTCAGTCAGGCTTCAGTCAGGCTTCAGTCAGGCTTCAGTCAGGCTTCAGGCTTCATACAGAGAGTCAAACTGCTGTCAAACCAAATCTGAAATATTAATGACAGATGCTAGACAGCCTCTAAAATGCATTCTGGTCTAGTAGAAGGGGAAAAAAATAGTTCCAGTAGAAATCTTTTGTTCAACTAAAAAAAGACATGCATATTAAATATATTTGTTAATATGTTTCATATGCTCAACATGACAGTTTGGAGTTTAGAAACGTGTGAAGCCACAAATAAAATGGGTGAAAACATTTAAATGAATAAATATGTGAATAATTTGACTTGTGATGACAGTCTATTAACAGTAATTATTTAGTAGCAAAAGGGAAGTCCAATGACGTCTAATTCAGCATGTTACGCTAATTACCCGCAAACACAAGTTCAATTTTTAACTCATCGGGCTATTCGACAATTAGTAATTACAAGCTAAAGTTACAGGTTTATATATTTGTCGTAGTTGTACATGAATATCAGTGCACAGCAATTCTCTTGTTCTCTTGTAACCGTCTGTTTCATCGCAGCGAATAGAGGGTTTCAGTTGGGTCACTAATCTATCCGCCTCCTCTGGCGCCATGATGGAGGACTATGTAGTTGAGATTTAGCTCTTCGCTAGCTGAAAAACCTTATTGCTAATTGTTAGCTTAAATGTGATAGCATCAAAATTGAAAAATGGTTAAATGTCCTTTGAATTCTGTTGAGACAACCAAATGTAACTAGAGAGCTAAAGACCTCCAACATGGCTGCCGCTGGTTAAACCACCTGGAACTCTCTATAGCGGGCAGTTGTTTGATGGCTGTAGTAAGCACAGACAGTTTAGGACTAAAGCAAGATAGAGTCCAGCTAATACAGCCCACCTGTTCCCTTCCCAAACAAATACACTTAGTAGTGGTGCCAGTATTGGGACAGTGAACTAACAGTCACTGGATTTTAATTTTAGTAGAACTAATAGTATTTTCCTGATCGATTAATCTGCCATTTGTTTTCTCAATCGTCATCAGAAAATGCATATTTGTCCAAAGCCTAAAGATATTTAGGTTGGTATCACTTAAGGCAGAGGTTTTCAAAGTCTGACACTGAGATGAACATCTCTGTATCTCTTTAACCAAAACACACACATTTATACTTTTCTATTTGATCTTCTTGGGACAACGTAATGTTCCATCCACTGAGCCTCACCTGAAACTGTTGGGAGGTCCTTCCTCCACTAGGAAAACCTTTGACCTTTGCCAGAAGCTGGAACCAGAGGCTTTATATATATATTTATATATATACATTAAAATAATACAATCCAGATAACTGCAGCACACTTTCCCAATACTGAAACTTTGACTCGTCCACAACTGTTAACATCTGTGCCAATTAAATACAACTCACCATCAGCACACTGGCTTCACTACAACAGACCAATACAATAATCCACATTACTCCAATTACGATAGCTAAGTAGTAACAACCTCTATTACTACCATGGACTTGGAAGTGTATGCTTGCACACGGTTTCTACGTAGTTGGTAGATTAGCAACATGTTAAAGGTTGAACAGCGAACAGGGACAGAGGGGTCAGTGAACCTGGAGGCCAACAAAGTGACGGATCATGTCTGTCTGCAGCAGTACTTAACAATACTTATCATTACTGTCATTGTTTGGATTTTTTGTCCATTTTTAGAATTTTTTCTAAACATTGAAAGTGCTTTACAGAACATAAATGCTGTAAAAAAAAAAAAAAGATTCAACAATAAAAAACTAATTACAAAAAGATGAAATAAATAAATAGTGACCTAATATCAAACAGGACATTGTTTCGTACAGCCAACAGCAGACTTAATCTAGCACGTTGTAACAACCTGCAGTTCCTGATCTGCTACTCCTGACACTCTTAATATCCACTGCTGGTATATTGTGGGCTTATACATTAAAAAGCCAAAATGATTGTTGATACTGGGGCAAACTTTAAGATCATGCAGGTCAATCTACTGATTGTGGTATTAATAAGTGTACCGACTTAGCTGTGAATGGATACATGCCACCCCCTAACATATACAAATACTCTTTCTGTTTGCCTAGAAGCTTAATTTCTCTTTTAGTCGCTCTTTGCTCTCTATCAAACATCGCATGGATGTTGTACAGAAAAAGAAAACCTCATCATTTTAATTAAATAGACATTATTTTAAGTTAAATTCAGCTCACAGGGCTTTGGCACCTTCACGTGGAAATGGGAGACTACGGGGATGTAAAAGCAGCGTATAACAAACAAAAATATAGAAACACATCAAAATATAAATATGTACATACAAATAATGATTTGATCTTTTCAAAATCTTCCATCTCTCCTCCCAGCTCACTGTTATCGATTCCAGAATCTTTCCCTTCATCTATTGTCATTACTTCCCCCCCACGACACGCACTAACAATTATGTTTCATTTAAGTCATTTCTGCTACAAGAGTGACCTTGTACAACTTGTTCGACAAGGGACGTCCTTTCACACCTTTTCTCTTATATACTGAAGTTGCCCAGGGGAACTGATCTCGGATCAGCACCAGTGTTCCCAGTAGCTTCCTCAGTTAGTCGAGTGCAACACTGACATGTTTTTAACTTGCAAGAGGCTGCAGGTTTCTTTTTAAAGGGAGAAGTGCTTCAGTCAGTTTCCCAAACAAGTCAATGTGTCAATGTGGGGAAATGATTGACCCTTGTCCGTTAATACTTTATGAAAGATAAACATTGTTGTTTTATAAATTCAAAATATGGACAAGGAACTTCTACCTTTTACCCACATTACTTTCCCTTTCGATTGTATCAGTTCAGCAAATATATTTCCAAACTATATGTACAATTATCCCTTCAAAGTTGTGTTAGGTCTTTTCTAAACTGATCCTTGATCAGAGTCTCCGGGCAACTTCCTCCTATCCTCAGCGTCCATTTCATGTCAAAGCTCTCCATCGCATTTACTTGTTAATAACCATTTTGTGTCCCACTAAGAGCATATTTTCTGAAATGCAGCCAGGGACGCAAAATGGCTCAAGTTAAACCAACCCTTCTAGTCTCAGTAAATACTTGGCGCTGATCGGTCATTGGTCGACGTCCTCTTGAGCCTGACGCCTCGTCGGATAGCCACCAGAAAATCCTCCACCTCGCTATATTCTGTCTCCTCCAGGAGCTCCGGGAGAGGCCGGCGCTCCCACTCTGACACCCGACCACTGGGCTGCGGTGGTGGAGTAGGAGGATCCGACCCCTCGCTCAGGTGCTGGGTCTCCCAGGAGCTGGACCTTGCTGACAGTGGCCCGCTGCTGCCTGGTGACAGAGGGGTGGTCGGGGGGCTGAGCGGGGTTCGTGGTGTGTTGCCGTCCTCTGATGCTGACCTGCTGGGGAAACCAAGATGTTCAGGCACAGTGGGGGTCTTGACTGGGATCATGGGAGGCTTGATGGGGATGGGGCCCAAGCTAAGGCCCCCGGATGGCCGTCGCAGGTTTGGTTTGGAGGACGGCGTTCGCCGGATGGTGGCAACTCCCGGAGTGATGATGGCAGAGGCGTTGGACGGCAGTCCAGCGGTAGAGGCCGGACGTTTGGACTGGAACAAGCGGCGGTAAGACTGACTGATGTCGCTGTTTCTGGGGATGGTGGAGGACTTATCAAAGTCTGATGACTGCTGATGCTCGCCTTCCTGATCCGCTCCCACGGAGTAGTAGTCACAGTCTGACACTGTAGGGACCAGAAGCATCTTATCACTACCCTTCAGTAATACTACCACTTTAATGACCTATATCATGGTATTTGTATGACTTTTTAATGACATATTATACTATGACACCTTTATAACACTTTTGTATGTCATACTATGTTGGAAAACATTTTAAAGCATCTTTTATCTTATCTTTTTTTATTACATTGTATGACTTTCTTATGACTTATGGTATGTCCAAAGCTGCTCTGTGGTTCTGTGTGCTCCTCAACCAGCCAGTTTCAGCAGCATTGTCATCCGCCACCACTTTCTGTTCCTTTTGCTTTACTTTATATGCAATGAACTGTGTTTTGCACGTTATAATTGTTTCTTTGACTCATATGTTGTTTCCCCTGAACCAGGGTCAAAACTCATACTCATAATCATTTCTATGACTTACTATACTATGACACTGTTTACTGTATATTATACTATGATGCTATACTAGGACTTTTTTATGACATACTTCATTATGACTTTTGTAATGATTCTACTTTGACTTTTTTCCCCAGATTATTTATTTTGCATTTAACGATAGTATAGTAGCCCACTCTACCAGGTGAGCCACCGGGTTGCCCTACTTCTTTAATGACATTGTTATGGCATACTATGCTAGTCGTATGCCGTATACAGTAAAATGTCATAGTATAGTAAGTTATCAAAACTCAACTTTGAGGAACTATGTAAACAATCATTGCGCTGATACCTCATTCATCCTTATTAAACTTCATAAAAATCTTCAAAAACATCATAAAAATGTCATTAAAAGCGAAGAAGTCATAGTATAGTGAGTCATATCTTTGTTCCCCTCTCTCTGTTTTGTGGGCTACATAAATACAAATTGACTTGACTTGAATACTGTGCCTGAACGCATCCTGTGCAGACACAGAACCGAAGCTGCTCTGCTGCTCACACTACACCTCCAGTGTAGAGACAGTGTAAGAAAATATTGGACCTTTTACAGTGAATAGTGCCTTTTTATGATATCTTTCAATAGACTAAATGCATGTTCTTTTACAAAAGCAAAAACAATTGACCTTGAAATAAAAAATGTAATGTAAGCATGGCTTTTGTGTGTGTGTGTGTGTGTGTGTGTGTGTGTGTGTGTGTGTGTGTGTGTGTGTGTGTGTGTGTGTGTGTGCGTGTGTGTGTGTGTGTGTGTGTGTGTACCCTGGGAGGGGATGGTGTCCTCTGAGCAGCAGGGTGTGTTGGTCTGGCTGCTGTAGCCGCTGGAGCCCTGCAGGGAGTCTCTGCTGGAGCCGTGGATGTCCAGCTGGAGGCCTCGGGCCAGCGCCCGGGCCAGCTCCTCGTGGGCCTCCCTCTCCTCCTGCCGGCGTGTGTTTTGACATTATTCATTTGTTCTGTTTTTCTTTAACTAATTAATTTGACAGCACAAGGACACCTGAAATGTCTCTCCACTACGCGTTTGGTTTTGTTATTAATCTCTTTTCATCACACATTATCACATTTCTGTCCAATCAAAAAGCTGCCAATAAGTCATGTGACCATTAACCCCCCCCCTCCAAAAAAACAAACCCATCTGACCTTGGCTGATGTCACAGAGTGGCTTCCTTTAACCCCCTGTTGTTCCTCTCCTAGTGTGGTGACGTCAGCGCCGTGGTGGCTGCTGGGATCTGTAGTCTCTCTCCTGTCCTTGCTTCTCTTCAGGGTGTTGACCATTGACTGGTCATAAGGGCCCGGTTTGGCCCAGTCCTACACAGAAAGACATGAGCCGAGACGATAAACTATTTACACATCACTTAAAAACAACGTTTTTTGACTCTTGGTCATGTTTGAGTTTTGTAACTTTTGATTGGAATTTGTCATTACTGACATTTTGCAGACTAAATAATATCCATCCATCCATCGTCTACCGCTTATCCGGGATCGGGATAAAATGCTATAATAGATGGATTAATACAAGATTAAGAGAGAACACAACAGAGTAAAGTTGAGATTGTTGATGAAAATAAAGATTTTTGAAGATCAATTATTGATCGCTTTGGGCAACGATAATGTTTTATTTCATAAGATTTAGAAAATAATGACATTTGTTGGATTTTAACATGATAATTTGATGATAATTTGATGTAACAATGCATTATTACCGAAATTAGGATTCAATAAATGTATTTATACAGACCACACATCTTTCAAAACCTAATTCAAAAAAGCAACACCTTGAATCTGCTGCCAAAATCTGAACACAATATTACAGAAATAATTTACAAAAGTTATAAAAGACCGGATTCACAAAGCTTTCTGTAAAGTATTTTCCGTGTATTTTCCAAGGTCTGCTTGTAAATCATGAAGCTGACGGACTGATGAGGGAATTACACAAAATCAAATAGCAGACCGATGAAAGTTTTCCTTTATAAAGGAAAGACACTGTAAGCATGAGATGATACAAATCAAAAGAAAGAGGGAAAAACAATGGAAGACAGAAGGAGGATAAAAAGAGGTGGAGGAGGAGGAGGAGGCCATCGGGGACAGAACGAGGATCAAACCTTCCAGGACGGGACTCTGGACGACGGGATCATTCCGAGCCCTGAGGGGCTGAGAGGCAGGAACTCTCCTGATTGGCCGGAGCCTGAACGAGACCACGGCCACGTGGGAGAGACGGACGAATAGGAGGGCGAGGAGATGGGGGAGATGGTGGTGGTGGTGGAGGAGGAGTAGGTGAAGTATGGAGGGTGGAGGTGGTGGGTGTCCTGGGCCTGCAGTACCACTCCGTGCAGACAGAGGGCAGCGTGATGGTCAAAACCATTTGCCAACTGAAGGTGAGTGGATGAGGGAGAGGCAGAAAAACAATACAATAATTAAAAGTGACGGTTATGCCTGTTGAGGATGTAAAAACATAATGTGGAGGTGGGGGTGCTACATGTAGCATGAGGAGCTCTGTGATAGTTTTCAAGATTTATTTCAGATTTATGTCAGCCAGGGTATTATCAGACCACCCTGCAGACCTCTCAGGGTGCTCGAGCGTGGAACACATTGGCAGAAAGACTTTAAAGAAAGACTTTAGACACATTTCACGACTTGTTTGCTGTTAATTTATTTTCTTTGAAATCAAATGTACTTCTTAGTTTGTTTTATTGTTTTAAAATTAGATTATTATATTTACCTTAGTGTAAAACATTGAAATAACTGTAGACTGTAGAATAAGTGTATCTCCAACCCTACCTGTCTTTGTCTTTTACACTTTGCTTTATTGCTTTACAACAATAACAGCAGGAAGATGTCGCTGTTTCTTTCACTACACCAGCAGTCAATCATTGAGACAACGAATGTGGCCCCTTCAAACACAAAGTAACAACACAGACCAGAGTGTGTGTGTGTGTGTGTGTGTTTGCATGCGTAGATGTTCACCTGTTGCAGCCCAGAGTGGGGCTGGTTGTGTGAGGATGAGGAAGAGGAAGGATCCCCAGATAAAGGAGAGACACACTGCAGCAGAGCCATGCAAAGCACACACACAGACACACACACCCACACACGCGCGCGCACACACACACACACACACACACACACACACACACACACACACACACACACACACACACACACACACACACACACACGCTGCAGCTTCCAGCTAATGAATGTACAGTAACCTAGCAACCTGGAGGGGTTTTCTGACCTCACTGGTGGAAGAAGAGTGGATCAGAATATAATGGAGAGGACAGAGTGTTTAAACAGTCACACAATAACTTTGTTTTTCCTCTTTCCTTACCTGTAAGCTTTCTGGAGGCATGGGGGAAGGGGATTTGGACTGGAAGGCGTCCTGGGAGATGAAGCCAGAGTCGTGGGAGGAGACCGAGGAGAGGCGGGCCGGCGTCTGCTGGGGGAGCACCGAGGAGGAGGAGGAGGAGGAGGCACGGTAACGGAAATGGGAGGTGGGGGAGTGGCAGTGTGAGCCGCTGGAGCGAGAGTCGCTGCTGTTCACACTGTTCAGGCTGCTGTAGGGCGGAGAGGACAGGGGAGGAGGTATTAGTAGTTTGCTGTGATACTTTGATGTGTGGTACATTTACAGGCTGTGCATTTGTGTGTGTGTGTGTGTGTGTCTGTGTGTGTCTGTCTATGTGTGTGTGTCTGTGTGTGTGCGTGCATGTGTGTGTGTTCCCTTATATTATTATGATTAGTATTATTAGTATTTATTATTTATATTACATATTGAGTATATTAATTTTGTATTGAAATTCTTATATTATTTTTCTTATCATTAGATATTATTTTATTATAAAAACTCAAATTCTCTGAGATTGAAGTTACATAATGCAATTTCTAAATAATAAATATTATATTATTAAAATCTTTTTGTTGTTGTTTTTACCAATTGCCCTGATACACCATGTACCCAGGGAGCAAACAGAGACATTTTATTCAGGAGTGTTAATAAATAACAAATGCAACGGTAAGAAGTTTGAGATTCAAACTTTAATCTGTGTCATAGACTGCAGCCAATCAGGGTCAGACATTCAAACTGTAACCGGTGTTAAACACAGCAGCCTCAGAAATGTGAAACCATTTGCATTCTTAAGTGTTCCAACGGAAAACGAGCACAAAGGAACAAGTCTGAGGCGCTCGAGAGCCTTTTTCATCACCGCAAGTACATCCGCACAAACTAGGCACACTGGCATTTTACTTCCTTTTACTTCCCCCATTGAGAACCCCTGACATAAAGGCTAATTAAGTTGGTGACGAGGAGAGTTAGCCTAGTGTCTACTGCCTATATACAAGCGTCTATCCCGCTGGCACCAATAATCCCACTTGTGTAAATAACCTTAAACTCAGGGGCTATTACTGGTCACGCTTGTCGCTGACAGCTCTCCTGTATGATCTGTGCACTTGTTATCGACTAGGTCTAATCGGCAGCCAGAAATACCAGAATAAGTTACAGAACCATTAAGATATTAATTGCTCCAACCTTTGTATTTTACCTCATAAGGATACAAAACTTCGATTTTGGCTTTGACTGCACTTCTCATATGTTTTTTTGGCCCCATCTTTGTCCTCTCTCTCGCTCTGTCTGAAGTCTGAAGGAGACTCTACTACATGTGTTTCCTCTGACATTGTACCGTCTATTGGGCGTCATCCACCCAGGGTGACTCTTTTGACATCATGACGTCTAGTGGGGAGTCATCCACCCAGGGTGCCTCAGCTGGGGCTTCCATCGAGGGAGTCTCAGACTGAAGAGCAGCTTCAGAATCCTTTCCTGGGGGGTAATAGGTCCACTGCTGGCCACTCTGGTCCGGCTCGGCTCTGCTGTTATCTACTCTCTCCGGGTAACTGATTCTCAACTACGCTGTCCTTTTCACAGTCTGATGAATCCGGTCCGAGTTGCCGGATTCTTATTTTATTTAATTGCTCTCGCAGAGTCTCGTGTTCCTTGTAGTGGTGGGCCGCTCTGGCTTTTACATTCACCAGTGCGCAGTAGACGTCTGTTTCTTTGGCCAGCCTTTTTACTAGGCCGTCATGCGCTGCAGAGGGGCTTACTATAATTCTTATCTTAAGGCTGTCACCCCGGTCTTCCAGCATCGAGGTCCACCACCTCAGCCATTCCCCTACGTCTCCTTTATTTGAGCCCACTTTAGGAGACTGTATCACTAACACCTGGTTTCCATTAAACGGTTGCTCTGAATGGTAAGCCATGTGGGCTTCGCATGACTCCGTTACTCCTTTTCTTAGCTCTTCTTCAGTAACGCCTCTGTTCGTGGATTCTAGATGTCGCCACACCGTTAGGTCCCACGTCTCAGTGCCTTCTCCATACAGGATGACCCGATAGGTTGTCCCATGTATGGCTGTTGGCCCATAGTCCAACTTCCATCGTCCTGAGCATCTGCCATTTTAACGTCCTCCTTCTGTCTTTTTGTTGGATTGATTGTTGTCCGTCTCTTCAAAGCCTCTGGAGAGCCTTACTCAAAGCAAGGGCAAGGCATACAGCTAAAATTGATTCAAAAATCTCATAAACTCTGATTAATTATAATCAAAATCCTTAACCTACTTCTGCTGTACCTACTCGATTCTACTTTGTTCTATTTGTCTGTTTGAGGAGAGAGAGAGAGGTAGGATCGCTGGCCTTGTGGTCTTTTCCTTTCTGCCGAGGGACGGCCCTCCATTAGCAGAGTGAGCATAAAAAACTCAGAAATTCAAAATTGTAATCCAGAGTTGTATGGCTGGATGGTTAATCCTTTTGTTCGCTTCGTTCAATCAACTTGGATATTTCCTTCTGAGTCCTTTTTTTCTCGATGGTGGAGAGCTCACAACTTTACTCCAGCAAAGGAAGATCTTCGATTTTGGGTTCGACTCCACTTCTCATTGGTTTTTTCGTCCCCACCTTTGTTCTCCTTCTCTCTCTCTCACACATGTTGCCTAGTAGCACCGATAACATGTTTCTTATCTACTTTCTCCATATGAATCACACGTTTTCCCATCACAATCATACACTGTAATACAACTCCTTGAATAATACAACTATTTGAAACTATTAGATATGTCCTCCATCTTTACACACACATGAGTTATATTCAATGGTTATATCAGGTATTACATATAACATAGTGTTAAAGTAATTAAACCTATACATATAATTAACATACATACTACACATAGCGTCGATATTACTGAGTCTCTTTGTTATCCGTCCTAGGTTCGTTTGACCTTCAACCTGTTTTTACCCACCATGAGACCAGAGCAGGCGTACTGACTTCTCAACCTACTTGACAGTATGTATGTGTGTGTGTTTGTATGTATGTATGTTTGATTGTGTGTGTGTGTGTGTGTGTGTGCGTGTATATGTACACCGATCAGCCATAACATTATGACCACTGACAGGTGAAGTGAATAACATTGATTGTCTCGTTACAATGCACCCGTCAGTGGGTGGGATATGTTAGGCAGCAAGTGAACACTTTGTCCTCAAAGTTGATGTGTTGGAAGCAGGAAAAATGGGCAAGCTGTAAGGATGTGAGCGACTTTGACAAGGGCCAGATTGTGATGGCTAGACGACTGGGTCAGAGCATCTCCAAAACCGCAGCTCTTGTGGGGTGTTCCCGGTCTGCAGTGGTCAGTACCTACCAAAAGTGTTCCAAGGAAGGAAAACCGGTGAACCGGTGACAGGGTCATGGGTGGCCAAGGCTCATTGATGAGCGCGGGGAGCGAAGGCTGGCCCGTGTGGTCCGATCCAACAGAAGAGCTACTGTAGCTCAAATTGCTGAACAAGTTAATGCTGGTTCTGTTAGAAAGGTGTCAGAACACACAGTGCATCGCAGTTTGTTGTGTAGGGGGCTGCGTGGCCGCAGACCGGTCAGGGTGCCCATGCTGACCCCTGTCCACCGCTGAAACCGTCTACATTGGGCACGTGAGCATCAGAACTGGACCACGGAGCAATGGAAGAAGGTGGCCCGGTCTGATGAATCCCGTTTTCTTCTACATCATGTGGATGGCCGGGTGCGAGTGTCCCCAGATCTCAATCCAAACGAGCATCTGTGGGATGTGCTGGATAAACAAGTCCGATCCATGGAGGCCCCACCACCTCGCCAGTTACAGGACTTAAAGGATCTGCTGCTAACGTCTTGGTGCCAGATACCACAGCACACCTCCAGTGTAGTGTAGTGTTTTCTACAAGTTGGATGAACTGACCCACTAACACTGTGAGTGAGAAACTTGGCATCATACACTATAAACACAGCTTTACAGTCAACATCTAATCTAATCTTAATTACACTTCAGTTTGAACAATGCCTAATGACATTTATCTACTAAAACGTAAAGTGATAAATACACAGCTGCTTTTATTATCTGATGTGTCGCCCAAATGTCGACGGCATCTTTAACAGGCAACATCGATGCCAATAATTTACTTTAGTATTGCATGAACTATTTCTCACCTCAGATTCTTTAAATAAACCATTTTTATTTAAGAGAAATCTGACTAACGTCATGTTCCTGTGTGAAAACCACATAACACAACTACTGTTCTATATTTATGTTTCTTGATATTTTGCAATATTTGCTTTATTTCTTATTTCTCTTACTATGTTTATGTTATACATGTATCACCATAAAAATTCCTCTTTCTCTATAAAGAACCTAAAATTGATCAGAAATGATTTTTAAACCAATCAGAAATGATGTGATCATGTCCCATTGAAAGCTGCAGCTCCCCTTGTGGATCACAGGGGGGCAGTAGAGAACAGACAGGAACAAAGATGACGAGTGTCAGCTTGTTGGGGAGGTTGTTGAGATGAAGGGCAGTTTCTGTGGCCATGGTAACCAACCTGCACATGCTGGACTTCCTGGATACAGTGGTGCTCGGTGACGAGGGCGGAGTTTGGTAGGACCAGGTGCACTCAGAGGCCTTTAAGTCTACAATTACCTGCAGGGGCACAGAAAGACCTTTGAATAACACAATAACACAGCTGTTTTTCCATTACATTTAACTACATTTTGCAGTAGCTTGCTGGTAGTTCAACTGCATTTCTACTTGGATAGTGATAATCGTTAAACACTTTTGCCATTTATGTGTGTATTTAACCACTGAAACTATAAACAACTGTTTTGGGCCATAAAAGGAAACTAATGATCATTTATTTTAATTTGACCATTGCTTCTCTACTGTAAGAGAACCCCCCTTTCACCAGCTCCGCACCCTTTTTCTTTCAATACATTGGTCAAGCAGCCACCACAGCACATGACCTTTCACCTTCGTGTAGTGTCTGGCTGCCTGCATGGGAACACTGTTGTAGTTGTGAAGATTGTACAAGTCAGACATGAGACATGAGGCCCCTTCCTTTAGACCAGTGCTCACGTCGGTCAATCTCTAAAAAGGTGCAAGTTAAAACATTTTTTAGTGGGATGCTGTATTTTCTTGTTTATGTATGACCTGTGAACACGGGGACACTTTTTAAAATATTGATTGGCACGTTATGTTTTGTATTATATTTTGTCACATGTACATTGTCAATATGATAAACTAGACACATACAGTATATACACAATATTGTTATTATTGTATTATATTGCACAGTACTATTTATTGTTAGTTTTATTGCTATTATTGCTGCAATCTCAAAGAGCCAGAACACAATAAGTGTACTCTCTTACACTTGTATATGATATGTAACAATAAAGGAATCTTGAAATCTTTGGAATCCACCCTGGCTCAGCAGACAGTTTAGGTTTACAGGTCTGGTGTACCTGCTCGCTGGAGGTGGGCAGCTTGTGTGGGTCCATAGTCAGAGTCTTCAAGTCGTCGGTCAGAGTCTGCAGGTGTGTGATCTCCCCCAGCATGGACATCTCCTCCTCCTGACGACACACAAACACATCAACAGGCTCAACAGTCTACAACAAAACTGCTTCTCTAAACTCCCTCCATTGTGTGTTTATTCATAAAGATGATCAACCCGACTGCACAACCACCTCTCAGGGCTGCAGGGTGCAGGTAGATTGTTGTTGGAGCATTACGTTTTACAGTCACATCCATCTCACAGAGCTGCTCTTTTTAAAATGTTTGTCATCAGTATGGACGTGTGGACTGACCACGACCGGCTTCAGCATGGAGACGAAGCAGCAGAAGCGACTCCTCTCCTCCACCAGCGCCTTCCTCACCGCCTGCTTCTCCGTGTCCTCCAGCAGCAGGTATTTATCACTGACGTCCTGCATGGCGCTGTCCAGCTGAGGCTGGAGGTCCCCACGGCCTGCAGACACACACACACACACACACACACACACACACACACACACACACTTAATTACATAACATCTAAGAAACCACGCTGGATCAATAGAAAGCTGTCACAAAAAAGCATCTCAAAGTTCCTCCAGCGCACACACATTATTAGTCGGATCATTAATTATCTAAAGACATTTCATTACAAAATACTCAGTTTAACCTGCAGAGATGTTAAGTAAGAGGATTCTGTAGTCTGTTGTAACACGATCAAATGCTCTAACTCTTCTACTTTAGACCTCCACGGTCTCAGAGGTTGAGGGTGTGCATAAAGTATACGTCTGTTTTTTCCATATTTCATTCAAGAAATCCCACAAAAAGATGATCACAAAATGTCATAAAAGAGTGAACAATTAACCAAATGCCACTTAGTGTTCTCTGACCACATCACATTTGACAAGCTAGAAATGAACAGACTAATCGTTTCACAACTGATCGCTGCCTTATTGCCTTCTCAACACTGTTTCGATGAAGACTTTTTCCTCTTAAGACGATCATTTGGTAATCTCATTGTCTGTTTTCAGCACAGACATAAACATGTAATTAAAGTTCTTTATTCCTCCAGTGAGATCCGAGGCCGGGTTCTGAGGTCGGCCTGAGAGATGTGAGAGAGCTGAACTCTTCCAGCCAGAGGCTTCAGTGATAGAGAGGGAGGAGATGGCGAGAGATTCTTCAACAGAACAGGAATGTCCTTTCTGGTTCCCCGCAGAATTTAAGCAACACGATGCCAAGGGCAGAAGATCCGTCTCACATTCTCTGTGTGCGTCTCTCTTTGCCTCCACCTCTCCTCCTCCCACTTCTTTCTTTGTCTGTGTCCAAACCCAAATACTTTTTGATTGTGGATACACTGACTTATTTCAACTTTAAACTGGGCGGACACTTTTACATTCTGTTAACTCACACTACACGTTTTAATCTGCCCTCTGCACGGCCATTTTAATGCTCACAATGACCAGAATAATTGAGCAGTTACAACAAGCGGCTGACACTGCACATTATCACAGAGCTCCTGATGGATTTTGTTCATTGATTAAACCGGCGGCATCCTCATCAAATGTTGGCAAAAACAAAGACAAAGGCAGCGTTACTAAGTATGAATGGAAAGTAAGAAGAATGTGGCTGTACAGTGGCCACAGCTTGTACAATACTACTTCAATAACATTTAAACAAGCTACAGTTTACAACAATAATATTAAAACACGCATCACATCTGCTCAAACTGCACACAGCCGACCAAATGATCTGACCGGCCAGAAATCCATCAGAGCGTCCAACAGCTAGGTTGTTAATTCTTCAGGCAACTAATCAGGCATCATGACCCATTAAACTAAATGTCATACGGCAACTAAATGTGGGTTTAAAATGAGGCTGAATCCGCACCGTGGCTGTACTGTCACCCTTAGTGTCAGCTTCAGTTTTACACTTTGACTTAAAAACCCAGTTCATGTATAAAGTACACAAACTAATTTCAGAGAGAGAAATTTGGCTCTGAACATTACGTTTCTCTAGTTTTCTACTTCAATAACAGACAAACGGTTTCTTGTTGACATGACTTTATGATGTGATTACTGCTGTAAGCCGACTCGGTTACTTAAGAGTAAATAAGAGGAGATTCTCTCTTAATGGCTTTTCTTTAATCTCTCCCTTCATCTTTGATCACATTCAGAGTGATGGCTAAGGGAACTCTTCCCTCCATCACTCTCCCATCACATTCATTCCAACTCAGCGGAGGTTTCCCTTCATTTTTAACGTCCTCTCTCTCATTACATTCATTTCATTCCAACACAAGTTCTTCCTCCCAGTTTCCCTCTTTGAATCTCTTCTTCCCTCGCAACATCCATTCCACTGCAGAGGGAGTTTCCTCTCAAGCAGTAATAACAGCCCCGACGACCAAAGCAGCTCGACCACATCTGAGGTTCCTCTGGGGTCAATCCCAGGTCCTGTTTATTTTGTCTTAAAGGCTCAATTCAAAGCTGGAAGCCATTGAGTACTTTGTCTGCGGGGACAACAAGCTCTTGTTTCCTCTCATAATAAGGCTCGTTTTAGTTCGATGAATCAGACTAGAACTACTCGTTCTAAAAGCAGAGGAATTGTTTTGGTGTTTATTTGTGGTTCCTTGCAGCTCAGTGGGTTGAGCAAAGCAATAACGCCGACATATACTCCCTAATCCCCCGCCAAGCTGTCAGTCAATCTTTATGTGATGCATAAATGTGACACATTTCAGGATGGTTTATCACATATTTCTGTATTAGAACATGTTATACCATCCTGCTGTATGTTGTGCTGTGCTTTCCTACCAAGGGTCTGAAAAGTGAAGCCAAAGTGACTTAAACCTGCAATTTTTCTATGAGGGGGAAAAAGAAAGTCTGATTGTCTAAAAGTCTATGAGAAAATAATGACCCAACTGACTTGATTTACCATACCAGTGCTAATGACTTTATGGTTCTCTATCGCTTCTATGGTTTCAATTCAATTCAATACAGCATTACATGTTATTTAGTAGACCTCTTATCCAGAGAGACTCACAGTGAACTAACTACAGGGACACTCTCCCTGGAGCAGCTCAGGGTTAAGTGCCTTGCTCAGGGGTACAATGGTGGCAGCCTGGTATTGAACTCACAATTGTGTTGTATTTGGAAGCCGTACCACTAGACCTTCACCACCCAGCATGATGTTCATTTAGTAAATGATGGTCCC
Source organism: Cottoperca gobio (assembly GCF_900634415.1). NCBI lineage: Eukaryota > Metazoa > Chordata > Actinopteri > Perciformes > Bovichtidae > Cottoperca > Cottoperca gobio. The sequence continues at coordinate 17,316,082 of NC_041365.1, forward strand.
ATTGAGATGATGGATGATAAAGCAGGACATGCTTTAGGGCGGGGCTGCATCACATGACTGCATCAATCACAACAAATGAACATTTTAATAAAAAATGTAAATCAACCTCTTCCACTGAAAGTAATATTTTCCGGTATTATTTTAAGGCAAATTGAAATGATGAAATATTTGAGTTAAATATGTTTGATAGGTGAGCTGCCTTTTTCCTCTTAACTGCGCCATCAGTTCCTAATTATTTTATGGAACAGTTCATTATTCAATCCGTCTGCCTCACAGTATTCCATCGGACAGTCTGAAGAGCCGCGATACATTTTTGGGCGCTCCAGTAGCTTCACGTCTCATACGCACACATTCTTGCTGATCTATTATACTTCAGGGCCTTTCTCACGTACACAACAATCCACTTTGCTGTTGGAACGCAACACGTATTATGTATAATATGACATCCTTATTAGTATGAATAGTATGTTGGCATGCAATTTCGAACACAGCCTGAGTTCTGGTTCTAGCTTTACAAATGGTTTTCTGCATTTTGCTGTTTCATATCATTGCAATATATTTGTGTTAACAGTTGAACTCGTCTTCAGCATTCCTGTACAGACATTCCTTTAACTCATCAGCCAACATAGGGTTACTGATGTATCTGTGAAAAAGACGTTATTGGTCGGGATGTATCCTCCTATGTTATTCCAAAGTGTTGTGTAGTGTGTTGGTTACCCGGCTGTGTTGTGTTGTGGTTGGATTGTGTCACAGTGTTTCATGTTTTACAAAACAAGCCGGGGAAATCTTCTTCTTTGAAGACTCTTGTTAAGTGTGACTCCGCTCTTGGGTTGTGTGAGTCACACAAACATCTAAACAACGTGGGAACATCTTTCATTTCAGCCGACCAAAGTGGTTCTGGATATGATTTTGTCAGAGCAGACAGACACAAAGTGTTGTCTGATAAGATGAAACAAAACCACCACAACGTTCTGTCTTGTATTCTGCATGTTGAAACATTCATTATCTGCTCACCTTCATCTGCTACATTAAAGCAACATCCAGTCAGTTTGCTATATTAAAACCAAACTTCTCAAAATAACTGGGGAAAACTGGAAGACGAAGAGACATCATCAAACAAACCAAACTGACCAAACAAAATGAGCAGTGGAAGGTCAGATGTCACAGGGGCTTGACAGCAGATAATGAAGTTCGCCTGTGTCTCCACAATCATCATGCGGGATAGACAAGAGCAAGGAAAAAAGGAAGCCACTTACCAAATACATCAGCTGGACAAAGCAGAGCACGATGGGACATCACAGGAAGGGAAAGAAAAACATGACATTAACTTTTAAATTCTGACATCTCTTCAGAGATGGAAAAATGACTCACAATTAACTTTTAACTAAGTAGTAATACCAGTGTACAAATATTAAAAGTATTGTATAAGTATCAGCATCAAAATGTCCTTAAAGTACCAAAAGTTAAAATACTCTTTATACAAAATGGCCCATTTCAGAAGAATAGATATTATAACACAGCTTTGAACACTTGATTGTGATGCATGCTGCTGTCTGTTGTTTCTTTACAGCAGACCGCTGCTATGGACACAGTTTGGTCTCGCAACACAGCAAGCGGACTATTTGGATGTATTAGCGAAAGAATAAAATATTTTTTAAATCAATAACAAATGTGTTTTTTATTTTTTATTTTATTTAAATCAATAAAATGTTTCTTAAATAAAAAATCATTCTTGTTCACCACTTTAATGTTGCAGCTGGTAAAGGTGGAGCTCATTTTAATTATTTAATATACGGCTGGATGGCTCAATCTGTAATAATCTCTCATAATTTATTATCAGATTTATTTATTACATTTTGTATTAATAATCCAAATTTGCAAAGTAACATTATCAAATAAATGTAGTGCAGTAAAATGTACAATATTTGCCCCTAAAATGTAGTGGAGCAGGAGTATAAAGTAGCAGAAAATGAAAATACTTAAGTAAATTACAAGCACCTCAAAATACATAATACATAATGATACATAATAATAATCATTTCTCATAAGAGAGAAAAATCGGGAAGAGATTGCAAACCTTTCTTTGCTTTCTTCTGCAGCTTCAGAGTGTCTGAAGATCTCTTCTTGATCTCCTGACGGGCCTTCTTGTACTCTAGAGACAAAGATATATATCTGATATGCAAATAGAGAGGTCCATGAACACAGACACACGACACACATGACCTCATGCCTGGTGTCTGTCTTCACTTGTTTCTGTGTTTGTCTACCTTTGGCGTGGTCTTTGTCCAGAGTGTTGGCTACTCTCTTCCACTCCTCCATCTGCTCCTGTAGAGGGTTGATCAGACAGTCCAGAAACACCCTGCGGACACACACAAACACACACCATCAGCGCTGTCCCTTCTGGGAACAAAAAACAAGTCCCCACAACATAAATCTTGAACCTTAAGGTTTAAGTTAAGAGTATGGGTTGGGGTTGGGGTTAGACAAGTAGTTCAGGGTAGACGGTTTCACACCAAGCACGGATGTTTGTCAATTATTTTTGCATGGAAATGAATAAAAAGGATTTTGTGGAGTCTTATGAATGCCTGCACACCCGAAACATTGTCGGACAGATTTCCATCAATCTGCATTATAAGCAGCCATGTGCTTCTGTTTGTTGCAGGGGCAATTAACAAGTAATTCGGGTAACAAGTAATTCTTTGGATTGGATTGCTTTTTCGGAATAATCGGCCGGCCCCTTTATAAATCCCAATACCCCAAACCTCACTTGTAATCATGAACTCTCCTGGGTAACAGAAAGACTATGAGTGCAGATAAAAAACAAGATTCCTTCCAAAGACGTATGAGCTGACCTTTATGCTAGGATCAGACAACACATGCCGTGTGAGATGCTCACTATTACAGCTGCAACTAACAATTAGTTTACTATATATAATACATTAATCTGCCGAAAATGGCAACAATCACAGCTTCCCAGAGCCCAGGGTGACATCTTCAAATGTCTTGTTTTGTCCAACCAACCGTCCAAAACCAAATTCAGTTTGCAATGACAGAGAAAAACAGCACATTTACTTTGCTTTGACACGGAATGGATGGATGTTTGTATGTGGAGATGCATCATATAACCATTGTCCTGCTATACTGTGTCCCTGTTTACTAACTCAGCTGGAGGTCTCATCTTGTCATTTCAGTCTGTCTGACTCTCTTCCTCCATACTGGGAGAGGTAATGGACTCATGCAGAGACAGGAAGATGAAGAGGAGGAGGAAGGAGTTGGGTCAGGAGGAGTTTTCAGGCTCTTGGAAAGAAGGATGATGCTGCTGCAGCAGGAGGCTGAGAGAAACGTGACGCATTCAGAAAGTGAGTTTGAAGATGAGTTAATGAAGATAATTAACAAGACCTTCTCAGGAGGCAGCAAACGGGGATGAAGGGGCTAATACAATATTTAAACTCACAAAACATGCAGCAGAATACTTGAATCCTTCAAATGATTGAGGCACATAAAGGCAAAAAATAAATAAATAATTCCAAAGATCAAACGGTTTTAGCAATAAGGATGCTGGAAATTGAACAGGGAGAGACTGAGATGGAGGAAGAGGAGGAGCGGGTTGCCATGGAAAGCAGGGAGGAGATGCTACACCTGTTCAACGCACATACACGCGCACACACACACACACACACACACACACACACACACACACACACACACACACACACACACACACACACACAGATCTACTCACATGGAGAACTGGCGGAGTTTGGCCTCAATGCTGCGGTGCCTCATGCACATCCTGGTGAGGGCTGAACCGATGTCTCTGGTTCCTCCTGAAAACAAGACAGAGATAATCTGTCAGTCAAACGTGTCAAACTGATCACTGGAAGCTCTTTGAAACTGAAATTGATAAAATTCCACAATTAAAAATCATTTTAGTTTGCCTTAAATCCATTTAGCAAATTCACTCACTGGGGTGGAAAAACGAATAAAAAAGACAAACAGTAAACACCCTGAACGTATGAAGCCTGGACGTGACTCTCAATCACAACTGTAGTCGCTCTCAGACATGCGTGTGACAGACACGTGACTGTGCTGACAATTTTACATTCTCATTTTGTGAATACGCCCTCGGGTCACTTATCCCTCAAAGTCACAACTCAATCTGAAGATTGGGATTCACAACACTTCCACCAGAATCCCATTAAAGTGAAGGCAGCAGCCGCTAAAGGTTCAATGTGTCTCTTGTTCTGCCCTCTCAATCGTTGTAATACACGTGTCAGCTAATTATCAGATACAAGGATCTGCAAATGGACTAAACACAACATACAGTAAATTAGCAATCTTTAGTTGACATTAGATTTGAAATATGATTTGATTGTCTAAAGCAGGGATGGACAACTGGGGGTGGGGAGGGGGTCCTCTGGCAGTGAGGACACACTTTTTTTTGGCCCTCCCTATCCTCAAAGTTGCCCATCCCTGGTCTACAGTGTAACTTTAGGAGGAAGAGGTTGGATAACTTTAAGTTGAGGGAAAGTAAGAGGTGAGAGTTGGTCTCTGACAGCAGCCCTGTAGCTGACAGGGACTTCTGAGTTTGTCCCTTGCTCAAGGACACTCCAGCAGGGGAGACGAGGCTGTTTGAGAGTTAATTGTCAGTGTAGCAGAAGCTCCACAGGCACCCGAAGGAGCCAGATGGTCGTCCTCTCTCCCCCCCCCAGAGAGAGCACTCCCTCCTGGGGAAAGGTTCACCAGACCTCAGCCTGTCAGCCCGGAGATCCAACGACACCTCCAACACACTCACACATGCTAATGTTTGTGTTAGCAGAAGTACTTCGATAACCACATCCAAACTTAATACAAACACTTCTGTTTTGAGGTAAACATAGATTTTGTTAATTAATATCTGACAGGGGCTGCAATGATAGGTCGACTAATCCATTAGTCGATCGATAGAAAAACAAACATCTTGGTAATCGCTTAATCTTTAGAGTGCAACAAATAATCTACACATTTATTGATAATGAAAATGATCGTTAGTTGCAGCTATCTGACAGTACGTCTTATTTAATCAATATCTCATATTAATAAATGTATACTGAGTTACTCTTTAGGGTTTTCTACCTTTTGGGCTAGGGAGTGTATTATGTCAATGAAGGGTCCACATAAGTATAGTATACAAGAGAGTGTGTGTGTCTGGGGTGGGGTAGTGAGCACTGCATTGCACCACTGACACCTCTTTCTCTCCTCTGCTCTTCCCTCTCTCCACATGTCCTCTCTCTCTTTCCTACACATCTTCCTCTCACACCATCTCTCCCTTTCTTTCCTCTCTTCTCTTGATCCTCCCTAAAGCCTGAAAAATGTGCAGCAACTAAGAGCAACCCTTCCTCACAACACAAAAAGACCATCATTTAGGAGAGATATAATATGACTGTATATGTGGCCAGGATGGACACAAGCCTGAGACTTTGTAAATCTTTCTGACAGACTTTAGAGAATAAAAAACTTACAAAAAGTTTGAAGTTTCTGTGAACAGTGTCTCAAAACATCAAAATCTGTTTTATTAAGGAGGTTTGTTTGTCTGTCTGTCTGTCAGTAGAACTATGGGAATAAACTATCAACCAATTTTTATGAAACTATGTGGAAGGGTGTAGCAAGAGCCAAGAAAGAAGCCATTTCATTTTGGAGTGGATCCCAATCACTTGGCGGATCCACAAATGAGTTTGTTTGCTCTCGTTAACATTGGGAGATCAGGCTTTTGGCCTTAGCGGAGGTCTGCGCTCTCTAAGTGCCCTTCTAGTTATTCTAAGCATCACTGTGGTGATATATTATGTCCTGGTTGGACTGTTTAAACTCTGCTCTAACATCCTCTCTATTTGCAAAACGGCCGGATCATGTTAAGTACCTTACATGCGTCATGTGAAATAAGATGTTGAAGTATAAATTAAAACCTACAGCTGTTATCCCCTTGTGGCAAACATAAACGAGGTCCTCCTACTCATCGATAGAGGCCCCAATAAACACTTTTTGTCATCTGTCAAGTGAAGTTGTAGACTTGTTGGACTTCTTCCAGCAGGTTCAAGTCTTCTTCAATCCAGCATGGTGTTCATTTGGTAAGTGATGGTCCCATTTAGAGTAAAACAGATAAATAAAGCAGCGAATGCTTAAGGGATTGTTACCTTGACATTAAAAGGTTTCTACCACAGTGTTGTCTCTCCGTGTTAATGTCTTACAACCTTTTACCATCAGTGTGTTTTCAGTTCCTGAAAGTTAATTCTAACTTTATGGTTGCCTATAAATGTCTTGTTCAGCGTTCAGTTGCTCTCTCGTGTCACTATTGGTTCCAAAGCACCAAGATGGTGACGGCCAAAATGCCGAACTCGAGGCTTCAAAATGTGCTCCACAAACCAATGGGTGACGTCACGATGACTTCGTCCACTTCTTATAGAGTCTATGGTCTACATCTTCTGAAGGCATCATGGTGGCTTGTTTTATTCATAGAATCAGACATGTTAATGTGTTCCTTTAGGTTTTCTGAAGAACTTGTTTGGGTTGACTTTTTCTGACCCCTGATCTCTCGGACTCCTGGATCTGTGCCTGGGTCTTTCTCATTAATGCATCTATGCTTCAAACTGTTTTTCAGGTGAACATGTGAGCTTAATCTCTTCTCACTTCCAAACACCATCTCCTCTTCTCTTTTCCTCTGCCTCTTCCTTCACGCCATCTCTCTCCACCATCCTCACTATCTCTCTTTACACATCAGCCTCCACTCTCCTCTCCTCTCTCTTTTCCCACCGTTACACTGCCGACCCTCCTCTCTCCGTTCTTCATCCTTTTCCTCGCCCTTCCTCCTCTCTTCTCACCTTCAGACGAGGTGTTACATCCTCTCTTCTCACCTCCTCCTCTCTGCTGAGCTCCTTTGAAAAACAAGGTGTTATACTTCTGTATCAGTCCAGGCTGAATTCTCATCAGCCAGCAGAGCAATGTGAAATACATCGCATATGAAACGATCATCCGCAGAGCTCTGGTGTGCGTTTAAAGGCGAATATTATTCAAAATGACTGTGTTGTTACTCATGTTGCTAGTGGCGAGACACTGCTCTCTGGGGAAGTCGTTTCTACATAAATAGGGTGAAAGTTGAAAAGCAGACATTCAAACAGTTAAACATGCTCTGAAGCTGCACGCAGGACATCAACAAAAGACCAAAGACGATCAAGAGGAAAATTAATTTCCCAAACTTGCATGATTCACAGTTTGGCCCTGGTGCTGCCTGGGGGGCTGGAAGCTTTCATGACCCTGTTATAATGTGCGTCCTGCAATTCTCAGACCACAGCAGTTTGATGAATAATTCCGCAGTGCTACTAATATTAAGTGATATAATTCATATTCAGGTGCAGTTAAAAATAGGAGGTTTTATGATAATATTTCCATCGACTAAATGTGACACTACATTACTCGGTGGTCGTTACAAAATTATAAAATAAAAACTAATAAATATTTGAAATGAGCTCTAGTTGTTATTATATGGACTGTCGACATTAGCTTCCTCCTGATCCCGCCTCCATCTAATACAAGTCAATCAAAGAAGCAATAAAACAGCAGGATTCATGAGTTCAGCCTGTCTCCTACAAAACTCACATACAACTAAACTGCTTCTCAATTATGTTTCCAGGGAATTCTTTTCCTCTCGGATTACTGTCCGTTTTAAATGTGGTTAAAGATGTAAGATAAAACAACACAAACAAAAACGCAACAAAAATACTTGGTGATGTTTTTATTTAGGGTCAATTAAAAATAAATGACTTTTGGTTTCACACCAGACACGAACAGCGGCCTCCTGGGTGAAAGTTATGTGGGTTTTTTTCTATGAGTATGATTAGAAACATATTTGTAATACTTAAAATACCCTCGAAATGTAATTGTATTGTAATTCGTTGTATGGGAACATCATTTCTAGGAGACCAGCTAACTGCTAAATCAAGAGACGTATTTGCACCTTTGATTCTTGTCTCATAACTCAATCCGATCAAGTAAAGTGGCTTCAAAATGTGCTCTTTTACCTGCTAATGTTACTGGGCCTTTACTTTCACTTCCACCTGCAGAGGCCAATAACATAAGGCTTTTAAAATGACCTTTAATAATAACCTTGTGTATCACTTTTTAATAAAGCAGCTACTATGTGTTTCAGAACAACAGATAATGAAATATAGAACACACAACAATAAACTAAATAGTTCAAAACATGAAGATGGACCAAATTAATTAAAATGAAATTGATCTAAAATGCTGAAATAAGAGAGAAAAGAAGTTCAGTTTCATGAAAACTGACTAGTGGTGCTTTATTAAAAGCACACTACAGAAGTGTTCTTTGTCTGTGATACAATCAGCAGAATCCCCATCCTGGTGTTAGCAGATGAGTTCTGATCCGGCAGGGTCACAGTCAGTCGATTAGTTTCTGGTCAATTCATCTGATTGACCCAACCTCTCACGCTGGGCCTGTGTGTGTGTGTGTGTGTGTGTGTGTGTGTGTGTGTGTGTGTGTGTGTGTGTGTGTAATGACTGGCACTGAGGCCCAATTGACCCAATTCAGTGGGACAGAGCAGCGTCTCTGTCTGACCTGCAGCTGCAGACTGAAGGGCCTCGAGGCTCCACAGCAGCTCATCTGCATGTGAGAGCAAACCCTCAGAGGAAGTCCTGATCAAGCGAGGAACAAGCGATTAGTCATACACGAAACAGAAAGAAGTGTGTAATTGTAATATCTCTGTGTATAAACTTTCTAGCAATTTTCTCTTGTGTCTGTGTGTTAATGAAACTTTGGGAAAAGCAAACATTTTCCCCAAGTGCAATTTCAATACAATTACAAGTTACAAATACAATTGTAGTGTCTTTGTGATTCACATGGAGCTCAGTCCGCTGAAGCTCAGCTGGACACTCTTTAACACAATGTAACACTGCACTATACAACATTAGCATTGCTCCCTTATAACATTGTCAGACTCAATATGACCAGTTATATAAAAAAGGGTTTTAAAAATTGATGCAGCAGAACAACAGAAAAATATTGTCTTTTTTATTCCACACATTCTTCTGACTTACACCTACATTACCCACAATGCAACTTAACCAACAACAGTTTGTTCAGACATTCAGGTGTTATGCTAGGAGCAGCTAAAGTATCCGTCCATCCTGCAGCAGAGTTGAGTGGCGGGACACAGAGGTCTGGTAAGCTCACTTCTTTCTAACTCCACACCTCCAGATTTTTGATCTTCTCAAATGTATAAACCAATCCCAATGTGCACACTCACGGTCGTCGAGGCCTGTTCCCACAAGGTTCGTGAGGGGTAGGGCTATCCCCCTGACAAGTGCACGAGGGCTCTCTCACAGACATTTTGAGCCTTTATCTACACTTTCAGGACTTAAGTGTATCTGGAAACAATAAAGACAGATGCAGTAGAACACACCCTGTGATGTGAAAAATCAGTGGAGGTCCCCAGTGAAAGTGAGCAAAACACCAAATTACTCCACAATCCTGAATGACCGTGAGAATAAAATGAGTCACATTCATGTGTGTTGAAGATTGTTCAGAAATTCTCAGCATGAAATTTAGAACTGCATCCCTATGCTAAAGGTTAAACTACAGTAAAGAAACAAGAGGAACAGACATCCGGCAGGGCAGTAAATTGAATCCAGCAGACAGAGACTGAATGTAACCTTAATTTGAAAGCCGCACTGAGTATCCTGACCGATTCTTCCAAGACGGTACCATCACTGTGGTGCGCATCTCCAGATCCCGACAGTATAACGAGAGGAGGGTTTTGAACTTAACAGTGAACAGCCGTGACCTGGAATCTAAGACTGGAATTTGAACCCATCTCCCTCCATATGACTGACTGGGATGTGAACTCAGCCGTCACATCCCCACAGGAGCTGCTCCACTCAAACACTGGTGGAACTGGGCTGAGGAACCAGAGCAGCTGAAGACACACACACACACACACACACACACACACACACACACACACACACACACACACACACACACACACACACACACACACACACACACACACACACACACACACACACACACACACACACACACACACACACTGTGGCCCAGAAGGAGAGGCAGTAAATCACTGTCCTGCATTACCAGACTATATTTCTTGCCTTGTTGCTACAGGGAGGTTACGACTGTAGAGCTATTTTTGAGAACTGGAGCATGAGGAAAGAGGAGAGGAGAAGAAGACAAGGGAGGTGCAGAGGATGGGATGGAAAGAGGCAGAAGAAGACAGGAAGGCCAGAGGATGAAGAAGATGGTGAAGCATTAGTCCAAAACTTTTATTTCGTCTCCATTTTTGCTGTTCAGCGTTCACTGCATGTCCCGTGCATCAGCTGTGGCTCAAACAGTGTGGACGGGAGCCTAATATTACGTTATACAAGCGTTTAACATGTTGTATTGACTGACAGAGAGAGTGAGAGAGAAATGGACTTTGATTGGCTGTTAGTGTTCTATTGCTCTGAAAGTAATCCCAACAATATCGCTCGCCACTGTTGTTATCGTTATAGACTTTTAAAAGGATGTATTTATAGTTATCTTCTTGGTGTGGACGGCCCTTTATTGTTATGTCTGTTATGATTACACTGTGCCATCTCACTGTGATACCATCATCGCTGTAACCCAATTGAAAAGCAGCACACACAAACAAAACATGTGGAAGTGCTATAAAAGTGTAGAGTTTTGATGTCACAGTTGCTGGAGTCTGATTGGCTGAATAGCAGGCAGAGGTAACCAATCAGGTTATGGTCAAACAGCCGCATAGTGTTTCCTGGTGGTTGCATCAGTCAGCATCTCTCTCTCTCTCTCTCTCTCTCTCTCTCTCTCTCTCTCTCTCTCTCTCTCTCTCTCTCTCTCTCTCTCTCTGTGTCTGTCTGTGTCTGTCTGTCCTACTCTCATATAGCCACAAGGTCACTATACCACTTCAATACGTCTCGCATGTCAACAAGCATCAGAAGTGTCTCTGAAATACCAAGTTACAGCTAATTAGCCACACGTCAGAAAGGTCACATTGAGCTCAGCCGGAGAGACAAAGCTGCATGCCAACTAATATTTCACATTAACTACATCACACAATGTACATCGTGTGTCTAACACTGTACTAATACCTACAGCTGGCAACTCTTATGGGGGAAAGAAGAGAACGACAACTTATCAAAGCACCTTTCAACCAACCAATCCACCTTTTTCAACAATTAACTCGGGCGCTTTATTTTTTTTATACGTATTCAGAAATGTAATTGAAATCAAGATAATCTTTAGTCGTGATCTCATTCTCATTCAGTAGGCGTACGTAAAAACTTCAACCAATAAAGCATATTTCTTTATCAATCCCAGCCCTCGGCCTCCCGTCTCACTTCCTGTGTGATATTTATGATCGGTTCACACATGAGAATGACTTCCTCACTGTATTATGTCTATATACATGTATATTATGTGAGCCTGCTTCACTTCTTACTGTACACTCGCAGCAAAATGATGTATGAGCTGCAGTAACTTCTTTGCCCTGGGTTTCACCTCTCAGGCTACATAACTAGATTTGAAGATAGATCCCAGATGTACAGTATTTACAGGGGGTGGCATACTCAAGAATACGTGATAAAAGGGTATACTACGAAAATTATAATTGTAATTATTACAAGAAATGACACAACTATAAAAAAGCTGCATGTGTAATATAAGTATCAAAAAGTGAAAGTGAATATTTATATGCTGACTATACTATAAAAACATTAATACATATTTATACAGGCACTACTCAGGCCCACCGCCTCTAAACACAAGAGGGTTAGTATATTAATAATGCAGCAATTCACAACAACACTCATCATTTATCAGATGTGTGGTTATACTGCGATCTATATGGATATAAAAACAGGAAATAGGAATCACTTTTTCTTTTTTTGTGGAACATTGAAAGGTCAGTCCTCCAGCTTCTCTAAGAAAATTCAAACACTTGTTGGCATTCTGCTTTAAGTGGGTTAGGGTCCATGTGAGGTGGGAGGCTTTGGCGAGCTCAGTTAGAGGAGTAAACAGAATTCCTCACAGTTCCTCGGAGGGTGACGGGGTCGTACGGTCCTGGAATACCACACACCAAACCAGGGAGGGGAGCAGTCCAGAGATGCCTGGCAGTCTTAGGATGCCTCCTGCAAGGGTGTGTGTGTGTGTGTGTGTGTGTGTGTGTGTGTGTGTGTGTGTGTGTGTGTGTGTGTGTGGGAGAGGGTGTTTACAGTACAGTCTTAGGATTCTTTAAATAGGCGTCCAGGGAATATCTCCCCTCTCTCATTACGTCCTGAAGTTAGACCCTGGGATCAGTTTGCTGCTGTTGTGATTTAACTATCATGTGACAACGCTGCATTTTGCAAATTAAAGTTTCACACCGTAGACAATAAGTAGACGCTGTAGTAAATAGTGTATAATCAGTGTGGTTTCAGTTGAAGTTTCACACATGTTGTCTACACATCTGTTGACCTGTAACTGTTATAGCTGGTATCCCGGGGTTGTCATGGACAGTGATGACTGTCAATCATCAGTATTAAGACAGCTGCTGCCCCGTCAGCTGCTGCGACCTCCACTCAGTCAGCTGCTACAGGACGATAGACACTTGCAGGTAGAGGACAGAGGTTATAGCTCTTTTGTTTGTAACTAATGGCTGCATAACAATATTTGGGGGACTTTTACATATTTTTCACAGTAGGAATGTTCACCAAGTGAAATTAAGAAAGACTGCTATTAAAAATCTCAGCAGGTGATTTCACCACGACAGTTCCTCAGCCTGAACAGGTGGAGGTTTGAACTTGAGACTAAAGGTTGGAGGTGATTTAATTATGACTTTAGTCACACAGCATTACAACTTTTTTTCAAGAAATGATTATAACCCAACACCAGTATTATGGAAACTTCATTTATCACTGGCACAAAAGTTTACCCTGCAACCAACAACCGATAGCTTATCTTCTCAATTAATAAATCAGCCGATAAAAGATCACATAAGATGATGACAAGGTCTTCAAATCTCTTGTTTTGTCCAGCCAACGATCCAAAACCAAACAATATAAATTTACAACGATATAAAACAGAGAAAGCAGCAAATAATGACTCTCCTCAAAACAACATCAGTGCATATAAAAACATGTGACAATAAAGGTTTTTGTGGCGTAAACTGTATTTGAACTGTAGTTGCACATATTACAACACGGTATCACTTGTGTTGTTATCTCCCTCATGACTTAACAACACAAGCGGCAGATTTATCAGCCTCTGTGGAGCTCAGGAGGAATATTTGGGGAGATGTTCATGGATTGAGATGAACAGTTGAGTTTTTTCTCCTCCTCTGACTGCTGAGAAAACAGAACCAACGACTGAGCAGCTCAGAGGAGGATGCAGAGACAAACCAACCTCCCAGCCATCACACACACTGTTCACTAACTCACTCACACACACACACACACACACACACACACACACACACACAAAACGGGTGGAAACTCGTTTCAATCTACAGAGAAACAGGAATGCAGAAACAAGATCCCGCTGATATCAGACGCTCTTTAATCCTAACATTTTAAAACAACGTCCAGCGGTATCGTCCGCAGCCTGGACGAGTTTCAGCCAACACACACACTCTTTGAACTAAAACTAAAACAAAGCAAAGTGAGCGTTTGATTTGTTTGACCCGAGCTGCTGCCAGCCCCCCGAGCGAAACCAGAGCTCTTATTGCACCGCTAATCTGTAGTCTGAAAACGTTGGCAGGCTGACTGTGTTCACCCCTGTGTGTGTGTGTGTGTGTGTGTGTGTGTGTGTGTGTGTGTGTGTGTGTGTCAGAGAGCTGTATCTGAATGCTAAAATCTTGTGTCTCTTCAGAGTTCAAGCTCGCCTGCAAAGAGATGCTGCTTGGATTGTTGAAATCTCAATGTCTCTGCACTACAATCAAAATAGTTTTAAAAAACCACACTTTGGTAGTTACCTGAAGTATACACAGTCACATGGGGTTGTTATTCTTCTTTTCCACTATAGGTGTCACACTCACCTGACGTGTTTACAGCTTGTGTTATTTTGGTCTCTAAAGTGTACATCCTGGGAGGAGAAGGGCTTGATGATTAGTATTATTAATCAGTGGTGTCCACACATAGGCTGTACTCAGACCACATTCGTTATTGGTATGAGATAAAAAAAAACCGATTGTCAGATATGCAAGTTAATGGATACAAAATTCAAAATCTGTGTTAATTTAGTCAAAAATCGATACATTGGTGTTCAGACCTGCTTTAAAATTAGGGTTGCGCTTGAGGGGTGTTGTTGTAGTAATGGCCTAGCCCTGGTAGTACGTACCAGTAGTACTGGTGGTACATCTTCCAAATACAACACCAGATGGTTGTGAGTTCAATACCAGGGCTGCACCATTGAACCCACCTAAATCGAAAGTTAAATTAAAATGAGAGAGTTCAGTATTAATTTACATTTATGCGTGGCGTTTCTACTGACAAAACAAAACTGTATGGAAATGAGGCATTTGAAGCCAAAACAAAGCACAGCAGTTAATAAAAGTTCGAGACAGGATTGTACAAAGTGGAAACGTGGAATGTGTTCTTGCCATTCTAATATTCTACAACAGAAACAGCTGTAAAACTATATAAACACATTCTTAATTATTCTTTGTACTATCACAACTACCAATCTTATGAGAATAATATTTTTGTCCAGATGTCATAAGGGCAGACTGAAGCGGGAACACCTTTTTTTATTCAGTGTTTAATACTTCCTGAGCCGGGTGTTCTTACTTACAGTATTCATCATTAAATCATCTCGCAGTAATTCATACAAAACAAAAGGTGTCACTGTTTAAAAGTCTCAGCTGTAATTATCAACAGCAGCGGTGAAACCACGACAACATGTTGACAGTAAACAGTAAACAGCAGCAACTGGAGCGCAGAGAAGAGAGCGCCCGGTGTGCAGAGAACAAGCAAGAGGTTGAAACAGACAGAGGTAATAACAGAGTGACGGGACAGCAGGTGAACGTCTCTTTGTAGATGCACCTTATCTCCATATACACAAGGCAGAGCACTTACTGTTAATCTCTCACACACACACACACACACACACACACACACACACACACACACACACACACACACACACACACACACACACACAATTAAAGACGCCTTAGAGGAAAAGCAACATAAGACTGCTGGTCTCTTCTCTTCCACTTTTTTGTTTTTGACTTCCTTAATACCATAAACATGGTAAATAAGCTGAGATAGTTATATAGTTATTGTTATTATCAACCATTTGTTTTGTCTATCAAATGTCCAAGAGCCCAATCACAAGAGTTGTCACACACACATGAGGGAGGGAAAAGCAGAAAATCCTCACATTAGAGAAACTGTCACCAACACATCTTTAATATTTTAGCTTGAAATATGAACGGATATTACCAATACCAAGGCAAATTCCTTATATGTGGCAGTAAACCTGTTTCTGAGGAATCGAGAGCAGTTGCAGATTTATTTTCTGACAAACTATTCGATGAATCACTTTGTTTCAGTGCTAAAGACATCAGACAGTGGAAACAGGGGGATGGTTTTGACTGAAAATGTTACATGTGTTGTTTAAAATAAATCAGCTTAAATATATTTAAATGATAATTCTATACCAGTAATTACAAAGTGTGTTCTAGAAGTGAAAATAAAAACGTACAGAAAAGATGGACACAAATGATATACAACCATGACCTATCAGAGCGACATCAAGTCAACAAATCCCTAAACTTTGTGATTCAAGTCCTAAACAAGTCTGTGTGTCTGCTAGGGATGGGAATTGATAAGATTTTATTGATACCAATACAATAATCGATTCTGCTCATCGGTCTGGTCCCTTATCGACTGCCTTGTTGATTCCTGATTAGTTTTCTGTGTTTCCCAACCGGTTTTCAGCGTCAACGCAGTCTGAAGACAAAGGTCCTTTTGTGTATATGCATCATGTACATACTGTACATTAGGTCCCACGTGAAGTTTAAGTTGTAGAGGTGAAGTCAAAGTTAAGTTGCAGATATTTTTTGAATTTGCATTTGCTATAGTCACCAGGTTCATGACCGGATCGGACTCGACTTAAGGTCATGTGATGCGAGTGCACAGCTCTGGCAAACATAGAAGATCGATCATGAACAAGTCAAAGACGAAACTGTGTTTTAAGATGCTTCTTTACAAATGAATACAAAGATTTGAAGAAACAGCAGTTCTTATTACATTAATACTATATTCATGTTATTTCTGTTTTCTGATGCTGAGCATGAGATCGCAAGATGATACAGAAGCTTTGTGTGTTAGTTTGTCTGTAATTTACTGCGTGGGAGGTCTATGTTTACAGTAGAGTTTTCAGGTGTGTGTGTGTGTGTGTGTGTGTGTGTGTGTTGTGTGTGTGTGTTCACTACTAAAGGCCTGTTCGGGCAGCTCTCTCTCTCATCTGTGATTGGCTGTCATCTGTTAAACCAGACATACTTTGATCCTCCCATTGCACCCTGTGTCTCACACACACACACACACACACACACACACACACACACACACACACACACACACACACACACACACACACACACACACACAGGGACTCAAATGTGAATTATGAAAATGTCTTAAATATCTTTAAATGCTTTTTTTTGTTTTAAAGTACTGTTTTGGTATCACAGCATGATAACAATACCAAAACCCTGAGTATGAGCATAATACCAAATGATTGTACTTTGTTTTACCCAAACAAAGAAAAAACTATTCACATTTATCTAAATTGAATTTATTTCATGGCTATCATTTTACTATTTACTTACTATTATTTTCTCTTGCTATGTAAAGCAACATTATGAAGACTTTTTCCATTCTAGTGTTAGCATGGAGCACATTAGCGAGTGGGTCATCATTTCATTTGACCAAAAGGCTGATTTAAAGCTGATTTTCTGTCCATTTGAGGGCAGAACAAATCCATAACGCAATCTCACATGTTGATGAATATAAGTCCAATATTTACTCTCCTTTAGCTCTGCTTTGGTCTCCTACTGGAATAAGTGGCGTTCTAATGTCAGATAGGAGGGTTAATATGTCAACTTATAAGAGTAACAACACTAAGTCAGCTGCAGGAATAAGTGAAGTTGCATGAAGTGGGGGGGTAAAGGAGAGAGCTCATATCCGCAGCGTGATAGTGTAGTGGTGAATTATTTAACAGCCGCTCAACCTTTACAAATGTCTCTGACCTCCAGCTGCTAACCTCCACCACCACAACGACCACCGCCGCTCTCTTTCTCTTTAATATTTTCTTTAATTTGTTTACTCAACCACTTTCAACCAGAAGTGAGAAAATAATGAGGGAAAGAACTGGTTCTTAGGGTGATAAATTACTGTATGAATCTTGTGTTACGACCAGCAGCTTTTACCACAGAGACCTGCACACAGCTCGAGTACAGGCCTGCAGAGGGAGCGCTTAATTATTCTTTCTCATGCTCCCTGAGACGGGTGGGGCCTCATAACTAATTAGGCTTGTGCGGGGGATGAAAAGAACATACACAGCCTCACCTGCTGGGAGCCCCTGGTTAATAATTCAAACACACCCTCTGGCTGACTCACAGACATACAGCAGGTATAGTCCTGTAAGGGTACAATGTGGAGATGGCAGGGACTGAGACACAACTGTCGACATCTTCATCATCATCATTGAACATCTACCTTGAGGAGATAAAGGCTTGGATGAAAGACAATTTCCTTCAATTAAATATCTCAAAAACAGAGGCTATTTTAGTTGGCACACCACACCAGGTCTAGTCTTCCCTCATAACCCACATCACCTTTTCTGGTCAAAACATCCTCCTACCACCATCATTCACCAACCTAGGTGTAAGATTTGACCCTCATCTGACCTTTGACACCCACATCAAACATCTGTGCGAGACCTCCTTCTACCACCTCAGGAACATTGCAGAGCTCCGCCCCACACTCTCCCTGTCAGATGCTGAACAACTCGTCCACGCCTTTGTCTCCTCAAGGCTGGACTACTGCAACGCTCTCCTCATCGGGATTCCAAGCGGGAGCCTTCAGAAGCGCCAATACATCCAGAACAGCGGCGCTAGGATCCTGATGAGGGTGCGAAAATATAACCACATCACACCCATTCTCCACTCGCTCCACTGGCTTCCTGTCGCATTCAGGATCGAATACAAAATCTCCCTCCTCACCCATCAGTGCATACATGGAAATGCTCCTCCGTACCTCAAGGAACTCCTCCCTCAACAAACCTCCACACGCAACCTCCGCTCCTCTAAAAACACTTTGCTCCACCCCCCCAGGACCAAGCTCCGCACCATGGGCGATCGGGCCTTCTGCTCAGCCGCTCCTCGCCTGTGGAATGCCCTCCCAGAACACCTGAGGGCTCCACGGGCCACCGACTCCTTCAAGAAGGACCTAAAAACCTTTCTTTTCACAAAAGCATTTCCGTAAAATCTGTTGTTGTTGTTGTTGTCCTGCATTTTAGCGCCTTGAGATTGCTTTTAGCTTTGAAAGGCGCTTTAAAAATACAATTTATTATTATTATTATTACACAACAGAAATAAAAAATGGTTTGATTAGCAATTAGGATTATTTTTCTTAGTGACCAATAAATATTTGTATTTCTTTTGCGATTTCCAGGTTTAAATATTTCAGTTTCTTCTAATTTCTTGTTTTTACTGAAATATTTTATTTTAATTTAAAGAAAAAACCTGTATTTTTAAAGTTTCATTTGCTATCCAATTGGCAGAAATTCACTTTTAGGAAACATACATTTTTCAGATTTTGTTATCTGATATGAGGCCAATCGCTTATTTTCCACTTTGTTTTTTCCCAAGGTGCTACAATGTGAAAACTCACAAAGTACGCGGTTAAGGTCTCGTAAAATAAAGATAAACACTTGTTTTCCTCCAAAATGTCAACCTTTCAAAAATAAAGTAAAAATATACTTTTTTTTTTAATTAAAATTTTGAAATGACTTAGTGTGACTAAGATTCAGGCACATCTTATCAACACCTACAGAAGCGTGTAATCCTTAAATGTTTGTTACTGAGAATAGAACATTTAAAATGAGTAATCCCTAATATAAAATACTGATCGTAGTTTATGTGCACAGAATATAATTGTTTTTACTTCCAATACTTGCAAGGCTTAGTAACATTATTCATGAATGGATGATTTTTTATTTACTTGCTATAAGCTTTAATACTTCAAGAAGGATAATCCGCACCAACATTCATTATGAAGTAGCGGTACTAAAAAGTAATAGTTCACAAAGGGATGGCGACGCCCTGTGTACCAGCTGAGTAACGATGCATGGTGTTCAGCCGACAGTGATGAAGAGTGGTTGGGCCAGCTGAGCAGGAGGTGTAGCGCTGGTGGATTAACTGTCCCAGTAGATGTTGTTATCCTCTGCTAGTTCTGGCTGCACAAGGGCTCCACTCATTTGCATTAATTGGACGTACAGTAAGTCTACATGGTTGTCTCCATTCACTGCATATGCTATATGTGTACGTGTGTGCTTCTTACAGGGGATCACATTCTCTATGACGTCAAACCAGACAGCTGCTGCTGTTGCCTTGGTGATGCCATACCATAATGAGGCCCTTTAAGACCACACACTGCTGCTCTTGGCAGTCACTTCAGTTCTGCTCTCACACAAAAACAGCACGTGAGAGAAACACCTGGTGCCTCATTTATAATCAGTTTAAGCTGTATCTGTGATTTCAGCACAAACCTCTTCAAGGAGCTACTCACTTTGAAGTGGAAATGATTTCTCTCTTCGACCAGTTTACTGCTTTTTTTTTTTAAAAGATCCTGAGACCCTGTTTGAGGTCTTGGTCTGTAGTCCGATGTGGACATTCCATTCATTCTGCAGTGTTATCAGAGTCCAGGGAGAGTTTGGAGAGTCATGGAACAGATAAGCATTCTCAATAAAGACATTTTAAGCACAAACGTGTGAAAAGACTTTCATTACCTCCACCAAGGTTATGTTTCCGGCTCGGTTTGTCGGTCTGTCAGTTGGATTACGGCCCTATTTTCATCAAATATGGTGGAAGGGTGTAGTATAAGCCAAGGAAGAGCCCATTACATTTTGAGCAGATTCAGATCAGGGACGGATCATGTTTCTCTTTCGTTAACGATGCTTTTATGCTGCATTCATGTGGTGTCGGAATAATCAGAAAATGTGTTCCTGACTGGGAAAATTCACAAGATCGCCCCCTCAAGTCAGAACAACCGCAGGAAAACAGATATCAACCCTTTGAGCAATAAAATACCATACCCATCGTCTTTGTGCCGTCCATGTCGTTTCCACATTACGACTTAAAGCTCATGATCACATCAAAGTAGGAAGAACGACTTCCCAACTCTGGAAATGAGACCATCTGAGAAGCACGTGAATGCATCGTTAGCTTGGCGGAGGTCTGCGCTCTCCGAGTGCCATTGTATTTATTAGCTTGTGACAGAGTAAGAATATGTTTATGTCTATTATAATCCATTTTTTTTGCATTTAGGCTCATTTACTTTGTTTCTAAATCAAAAGGGCTGAATGTCACACTTCACTCTCACTTCAAACAGTGTGAAGAATATTGATCAAGCAGGGTTTTGTTTCTTTGTAGTGGTCTTGATTTAGTTTCTTAGCTTCTCCCAATCCTTGGTCTTATTTCTGACTTGGTTTCCAGTCTCTGGACTTGATACCTTCTACCAGAGATGTCATACTGTCTACATTTGGTCCACAGAAAAAAAAAACTAAATCCAAATGGACCAGATGTAGTGTTCAAGCAAACAGAGGTGGATTTTTCTGCAGTATTTAAAAATAGTTACTGTTATAAGTAGATACATGTCATGACCTGCATTTGTGAATGTTCGACCTCAGTGCAGAAATCTACGAGCGGAGGATACACGAGACAGTGTGACTCGGCTGGTGGGATGAGGAGTTAGGAGCTGGAACAGGAGAACAGAGAGTTCAGTTTTATAGTGACTCCAACCTCCTGACTGCCGGCCAGTTAAAGCTTCTGACATCCCTCCACTTTGTAGAATATTTCCTGTGATGTCTGCTGATTAAAGTCTGATCCAGCGACAACATTTACTTTGTCTCTGAGATCATTTCTGGCCCCTTTGATCACATTTTTGAACGATGTTACTGAACTGTGAAATGAATCATATGTATTACAGGTTGGCAAATACATTCTCAATTTCTACCACTGATTTTTCCTCCACCAGCTGGAAACTGGTGGCAGGTCATAGAGACAAGGGAACAACTGGTGTTTTGGTTTTCCCCCGCGAAGCAGCCTCCCACCGACGGTACCGAGTACAAGACGAGGGTTCAAGTCGTTTTATCATTTCTGCCACAAACTAACAAAACGTGCAGGGATCATGGATTTAATGTTGACCCTGAGTCTGCTGAGTCAGCAGCTGTTCTTCTTCTCCCTCTGTACTGAGGGCAGACTGCAGCTACAGTGACTCACTATCACCTCTAGAGGAACACGTGGTATTACAGACTGGACGGAGCGCAGCTAGCTGTTAGCATGCTAACTTCAGTAGATATCTCTGCAACACAACACAGAGACGTCTTTGACATAACGTCAATGTTCATTATTTTAATGTTTTTAACTGTTTTATTTCAATAAACTCACAAATACCAAGTACAAATGGATATAAAAGGATTGAGTTTATGTTTTTATTTCCGAGCATTATTATTTTTCACATCTTTCCAGCTGTAAGTATGGTAGCCCCATTCACTTCTCTTTTGTCATTATTTGTTTGTAATTCATATGAAAATTAATGGAATATTGATTTATGGAATGTATTTATTTAATGTTTATTTTTAAGGGATAGGTATATAACATTGACCAGCGCAACATACCACTCAATTTATAGCCTGAGCTACAATCCCCATCCCTCGAAGGGCCTTTATACAAATACATAAATCTTTAGAGAATACAAAACAGCACATATAACATTAACATCACTAACAGTGTCCTGCAGAGGACAGTAGTCACACATTAACATACAACAACACAACAAATAATATATGAGCGAGGTGAAAGTTCACTCTAATTTATGCATTCATTTTTTATTTCACAGATATTTCATGATGTGTTCCTGAACCCTGTGAATTATTGATCCTCATAGGTTTGATGTGATCTATGAACAAGTTCTGGTCGTGATTGAATTAAATGTAGCACATCTATCCCTAATTTCTATCGTTTCTTTGTCTCTATAAAAAAACATTGCTATTTCAGATTTCTATAGAGGAGAATGAGCTGAATGCTAAAACATTTAAAACTTCATCACTGCTTCTGATCAGCCTGTGTGTTCAGTAAAGAGCTCAGTGAGGAGCTCAGAGGAAATGTGAGATGGTTTTAAGTAAAGCAGCAACTGACAGCGAAGCTCCGGTTTCCGACAGGTCCCTGAAGTATGGGAGCACATAGCGACTGTGCGAGTGGTATGCAGTAAGCTGAGGGCATGGACATTATTAACATGAGATAATATAGCAAAGATAAAGAGCATCATCAAAATGAAAGAGGAGTGAAAGAGAGATGAGAACCTTTAATGTATTAAACGATGATTTAACAGCTTTTTACTGATGTACACAGACTGCGAGGACAGAGGAATGTTCTCTCCATCTCATATATATTTACTGTGTTTACATGTGACCCCGTAGGAGAGGCTTTAAAGCCGTGTCACAAATCATTCAGAACCCTCAGCTCCATGAAGGTGTCATGGAGGTCGGCTGGAGAATAATTTCTGCAAGTGCACAATAAATAATGTCCTAATATTATAACCAACCAGGCTGCAAACAGAGAAACCCTCTCTGGAAAAACACATTCAGCAATAGAGGCAGAAACTTGCCAGGAAGTAGTTCAGAACAAAAAGTTGACACAAACCTGACAACGTCCTGACCTGACAGACATGGGGAGTGATTGGGAACTAACATTGGACCAATAATTGCTTGTTTTATCTTGTGCAGTGTTTCATAGAGGAGGATGATCACCTGTTGACCCTAACCCCAACAAAAGGAGTAACCTCTATGAGATGTTCCGTGAAGCTGACCAATAAGAGCACCGAGCACTCTTCCACACACACACACACACACAACTGGGCGAGGTGAAGCAGGATCATCTCAAAATATAAAAACATTGAGTGGTTTGATCGCAACAGAAAAGTGCATTGACCTTCAACGCAAAGCCACTTTTTCTGTTTGCTTAATTTGCCAAGTCATAATATCGGTAACATTCTTTTTTATATTGCTGTGAAAACACTTTCAGACAACTGTATTTATTCAAATCTCTCGCCAAAAATGTTTATTTTACAAGATTGCATCATGATAATGTTATAATTAAACTTTCCCCAATATAAATGTTTACTGAATATAGCTTGAATGCAACATGATGTAACTCAATGTAACCTTGCACCATTAATGTTAGCTGTTAGCTCTGTTATTTAGCCAAGCAGGACAGTGCTGCTCAGCAGCTGCTATTTGTTGTTCTCAATGTAGCATTTTCAGGGAAACAATCGTCCAAGGAAAGATCTCCGTTCGTCCTAAACACATGTTCTATCGTCCCCGGGAAGACAGGGCGACATCAGTCTCGAGCTCCCCGGTACCATAGGTACTGTAGAAAAGACGAGTACGGTCACATTTACAGAATTTGGGCATTGACTACCAAAGTATCGGATATCATGACATCCTTAGTGGTGAACACAGACAGATTCATTTTATCTCAGTTATGATGTTAACCTGCGTTGCCGTAGAAAAGGTTCCTTCATATTAGTCTGTATCAAGAACATTTATTTTAGAATATCGTTTATCAGTTTGTTAGCAGAGACAGTGTGTGGGTGTTTTCTGTATTTTGAAAGGAATCAGCATGTAATATAAACTGTAAGCGAAAGACTAACACCAAGAAATTTAGAAAAAACTGAACATATCTGTATTTTTGAGGGAACTTTATCTGTGAACATTGAGCCTCTGTGTGACCTTGATGAAATCCTAAAAGAAATGCTGCCTAGTGTGGACACTGCAGATATGACATCACTCACCTGCGACTGAGATGATATCATTAAATGACAAACTGCCAAAGGAGGCCATCTGTCACACACACACACACACACACACACACACACACACACACACACACACACACACACACACACACACACACACACACACACACACACACACACAGAGAGAGAGAAAAAGAGAGGAGGATACGCTGCATCTTATCTCCATAGTGTCTGTGCTGCTTCTGTGTGTGGGAAATGATAAGATCGTGATCCTCCACTTAAGAAACAGTGTTTCAATCCTTCACCACACTCGTTAACGTGGAAAAATCCTGTAGTAGGAGAGTCAAAAATAAATATATATATATATATATATATATATACACAGAAGTAAATAAACCCACCTGGAGTGTTTTAGTCTTTTTATTGCTTTTCTGAACATTCAGGTGACTAAAGGTTGTGGTTTACCTGACTTCTGAAGTCTGAAATTCATGTTTAGTATAACATTCAGGAAAGTGAGACAACAGGTTTCTCTAAATACTCAACGGTAGATGAAGGTTGTGTGGGGTGCTCAAGGAAAACGGGAAAAAAAACATTAATTGGAAGGTGATCCAGGCACTCCAAAATGTCCAAAAACCACGAGGAGGGAAACATTAAAACACCTTTGTTCTAGTGACTGAATCATTAAAAAGCCAACATGTTCCCACCAATGTAGGTCTTTGTCAGGGCCAATAACCAGTTACATGTTGGAGTGCCTGCATCACCTTCCTGTTTATCATTGTTCTGCCAGCTGATGAATCGTTTAATCTGCAGAAGGGTAAAATGAATGACAAAGTGACCATCATTAGTAACCAGGGCGCTGGCCACCATTACAGAATTTGGAAGAGATGAAATAAGAGATAAGATAAGATATCGGTTCTTTGCTCTGACTCAATCCTGCAGTGTTTTCCATCTTGTTGCCATGAGCAGCAGCAGCAGCTGGCTGGACATGACAGCCAACAGCCTCCCTCCCCCTCCTTCTGCCCTCACTCCCACTCCCCCTCCTCCATCCATCTTTTCCCTTCATCTCTCTCTCTCTCCCCCCCCATCGCCATCTGCCCTCTATCTCATCTACCTGCTCTTCCTCCTCTCCCATTCCTCTACTGTACATCATCTTCTCTTTGGGTGTTTTTTCAAACTCTTTCTAATCTGCCATTTTCTCTGTTTCGGCCTAAATTTCACACACTTCACCCCCATCTCCAACACCACTTCCATCTGTTTCTCACTTTCACCCCTCCTCCTCCAACCCTCCACCCTCCCATGTCTCTCCAAACCATTAGAAATGCACTGTATATGAGATGTGAGAAATTGAGCAGACTATACTAGTAGGAATGACCTCTTATTCAATAATTCAACACATCTGTCAGAGTCGACGATGTCTGCAGGTCGATGAAGATTAAAGCTCTAGACAGTTTACAATGTTGCTTTAAGCCAGAGACAACTGTCCTATATATCTGTATATAATGTTTCCAATCATTAGATGTATGTGTGCAGATTATATGCTTTTTTAAATATGTGATTTTATTAAACTTTTAAGGGAACAGTGTTGATATTTGCCTCAATAATCTTTAAAGTGAAGCAATTTCTACTCACTTATTTTATTATTAAACTATAATCAGTCAAGTAGTAGTTTACATCCACGTGTGTCCAAAAGGTCATCACTTCATCCTGTTAGACATCTGTGTGAAGTTGTCATATTTAGCACCTCTCTACCAGTAACAGCCTCCTGATTGAGGAGTTTGCCGGATGAAGCACAGATTAATCAACTATTGTTTATAATACTTGCAAAAGTGAAGAAAATGTAAAGTGGGATAGTGTGGATAAAATGTGCTCTTACAATGCAATTTATATTGTGATATCAATACATATAGTGATAGTACATTTTATGAACATTTAATTGAGAAATGATTTATTAATACCTAAAACAAAATACCTAAAAAACAACAACTAGGTATTTAGCTATATCGCTGTAAACATCCTATACATACAAAAAGGAGAGCTTTATTTTATTTATATATATATATATATATATAAAAAATGATGACCCACTCGCTAATGTGCTCCATGCTAACACTATAATGGAAAAAGTCTTCATAATGCTGCTTTACATAGCAAGAAAAAATAGTATATATATATATATATATATATATATATATATATATATATATATATATATATATATATATATATATATATATATATATATATATATATATATATATATATATATATATATATATATATATATATATATATATATATATATATATATCACGTTACACATCATTATAGCACACAACCTGGAGTTACCTAGTAAGCTTACTACTACTCAACAGTTCACTGAAAACACAACATAAGACACACAAACAGACTGAGCTCAAGGCTTCCTGTTTAAAGTAATCAATCCGGAGAAGACAGCCACCTCTGATCATTTGTCAATAATGGAAAAGTACAAATCAATGGAAAACGTGCAAACTGCTTCTCCACAATAACAGAAGTGATCACTGAGACCTTCTGTGACTGACGATCACGAAGCACAAAGAAAGAGTTTTTTCATCATAGATTATTCTGCCAATTATTTTCTAGATTCATTGATTAACCACTTGGTCTATAAATGTCAACAGATAGTGAAAAATGTCCATCCCAGTTGCTCAAAGTCTTTTAATGTCTTGTTTTGTCAGTTTCAAAACCATATATCCACTTTAATGTGATATTAACAGAGAAAAGCAGGAAATCTCCATATTTGAAAGTGATCAAATGGGCCCAAACGTATTTTATAAAGTACAATTCTATCAAAATACATTAAAGTACTCAACAACATGGTAATGTTCTAAAAAGATTTGGCAAGTATATAACATAAATAATAGGACTTTTTATCTCAGCCAAATTGTGAATTTAGATTATTTGGATGATGTTCAGATTTTACATCTTTTGAGTTTGAGGGCAAAATATTGTTTTTCAGTGAGCGTGCCACATGAGCACAGGTGGTGCCAATTCTTGTAGTTCAATGCGAAAGCTGTGGGATTAATGTTCTTCAATTTAGGCTCTGCCGTTTGTTAACTTCACAACATGTCTTACATTTGCTTGTAGTCAGTATGATACAATCTGTCACCTCCATCCCTTGAACCAGGCGTGAGATCATCACATGATTCTAATGACAATCATAATGCATAAGCCAACAAATCATAATGCATCATACCAATGCAACAACAAAGAGTAGACACAAAATACAGTGTTAGGACTCTCCTGTGATTGACACGGCCAGCAGCCAATCACCATTGATCAGTTAACTGTTAACACTCGAGGCTTCGGCTACAAGGTCGGCAGCAACTGCACAACAGGAGGCAACAACAACCATCACAAGTCCAACGACTTCCATTATGTATTCATATTCATCCCCAACAGTTTACATTTCTGATTATAAAAAGCACAACGAGCTTCCTAAATTGAACACAGACGGACAGGTTTCCACCTTACCTCGGCTGTTGGTGGCGAGGTCGGCCACCTTCTGAAAGGCATCCAGGAAAGCTGCAACCGCGACAACCGTCGACCTGGGAAACACAACAAAAGGATAAGATAGGATAAGGAGGAGATATCCTATGAAATTGTATTTTAAATTCAGTTTCTATGTCATGTGGGTCCCACCAACGGTACCAAGTTACTTAAACTGGATCATATTTAATGGAGAAAATGTTTGTCAATTCATAAGTAATGTAATCATATCA
Organism: Cottoperca gobio; assembly: GCF_900634415.1. Lineage (NCBI taxonomy): Eukaryota > Metazoa > Chordata > Actinopteri > Perciformes > Bovichtidae > Cottoperca > Cottoperca gobio. The sequence continues at coordinate 17,343,930 of NC_041365.1, forward strand.
AATGCACGTGTAACGTTACAGCTGTCCATATTTATAACAGCAGTGTATAAGTGAATTGCACTCTGAAACTGTAGAGTTACTGATCCAAGTTTCATTTAATTGACATTGACATTTGATTAATTCTCATTTTCATCCGGTCAACCGAATATTTCTTGTCATCACGTCCTCTTTTAAAGGGGACATATTATGAAATACCCATATATTCCATAGCATAATATGTCCCCTTTAATGTCTATTTGAACACACTTGACTACATTAATATAATTTATGAGGTTTACCTTGAAATTGACGTGTATATAAGCAAGTTTCAATCTGTATGAATTGATTTTCCACGTCATACTGAACTGAAATCAGTACTGCCTGTAAAATGGGAAATCAATCTAAAAATGGTACCCCCGTGTTATAGGAGGAAGAGGAGGAGTGATGCAGTCAGTGTTTGCAATCAGCTGTGACCTCTGCTGACCTCTGGCCCAGTGCAGCATCTCTGGAGGCTGCTACTGATCCATCTCACTGATAATGACTTTATGGTGGCATCATTAATCTCTGCCAGCCACAGAAGGTTAATTGAGTTGTGCAAGTGTGTGTGTGTGTGTGAGAGTGTGTGTGTGTGTGTGTGTGTGTGTGTGTGTGTGTGTGTGTGTGGTTAATGGCTGGAAGGGCTAAGTGTATATGTGTGGGTTTATGTGGTATTGTTCATGATGAATTAATGTTTAAAGTGTACGTTTGCAGTTTGTATATGAACGTTTCTTCTCTACGTGTTTGCTTGACCTTCACTGGTGTGTGTGTGTGTGTGTGTGTGTGTGTGTGTGTGTGTGTGTGTCTGACATTTTAAACACTTAATGAAGAAGACTGATTGGATGTTCATGTACTATCTGTGCACACATTTACCTTTCTTCATGTTTTGGAGCGGTCAACAAGTTATAATATCAGTGGGGCTGTGTAACAATTTATTTTTTGTCTCTTTCTTTGATTCATTGACAACTAGAAAATACTTCTCTGTTGTGAAGCATCTGGTGTATTTTACTCTCATGAACATGAAATGTATTATTGAAATGCATTAGGTAGCTAGACATTGTTTGAGGGTTTAGTCTATGATTGTACAAGAAGATACATGTGTAGGATAAATAATAATTGTGCTACAGTGACAGAGAGAGATTAACACAATGCAATTTAAGAAATACAAGCAAATGAAACACGTTTACACAATTTCACAACAAAGAAACAGCAAACAAGCAAATACAGGCACACAAAAAAAAGAGTAATGTCAAAAATATATATTTTTTAATATTGTGAAAGTGTGACTTCAGAATATTTTATTAGATTATTATTATTATTATTATTATTATTATTATTATTATTATTATTATAATATTCAAAGATATTGACTTTTAGCAGTGTTGCCCACTCTTTTCAAACATTTCTAAAAGTTGGCAATGATACACTCGAAGAGCTGGTCACTGTGACTACTCTGAGCAGGAAGCATCGGAATTAATTACATTTTCATATATTTCATTTTCTTTTGTGATGTTCTAAATAAAAATCGCAAAGATTGACGCTTGTTGCTTTTTTAAAACATTTTTTTTAAAGTTGTTAGAAGTCTGAAAAGTCGCTAAATATAGCGAGAAAGTCACTAAATTGGCAACACTGCCCTTTACAGCTAGCATTAGCCCTGTACTAATACAGTTGTTTCTGTGTTTGTTGTTGGTAAATGTGTTTTTTTTTTGTGGTTTCATCTATCATTACCTGAGCTGTGATTGTAGCTTGCTGGCCTTGCTGATGAAGTCATCCCAGACAGGGTAACTGCCCTGAAGAGGAAAGAGGGGGAAAAAGATCAGAATCATTGACTTTACATTAAAAACAAACTTTTTCTTTACACCTTCAAATCACACACACAGAGCACACCAGTGTTGTTCTTATTATTATGGAAGGTTTATAAAATGATGTTCCTATAATTTCGAATAGTTGCTGTGATCAATGTGGATTGATCATGTCTGGCAAATATCCATGAATCAGGTCAGTATCATGTGCTGATAGAAATATGTCAGGTCAGCATGTCACTGTGAGTCATGGGGCTTAAATGTTTGAAAACCCAACACCGCTGGTATCAGACTATCAATAATTACCATCGAACTTCTTTTAGTTAGCAGTAATTCTACTCCAACAGGCACACAGTCTGTGTTTGCCAGTTCTTTTTGTATTAGTTTACATCAAATATATTCTTTCTCAACTTCAAAACAGCCAAACAAATTCCTTCTCATAAAGTTTGCCCATGTAAAGATCCTCAGGCTCAACCAAAGCACATACAGCCCGAGCATCAGACGCAGCAGTGAGCTAACAGACAACAAGAAGATGGATCAATACGCCGATCCATATGCCCCGTCCGACCCCACCCACCACAGCATGTCTAGAGGAAGCCAAACAAGCGCCCCCAGGCATGCAAATACAGTTTGGGTCCACTGACTAAGTTCAACATGAGACAGATACAAAGAGTGAGGCGAGTGCTGCAGTGCGGTACTGCTGGATGTGTGTTCAGAAAGTAGGCTGCATGGAGGGAAACACTGAGCCCAACATTCAAAGACAGAAGAAACTGGGCTTCTAATGTCAGCGGGAGTCCCCTGGGGGGTGGGCATCTTCACTAAGGTGATTATGTAGTGTAGACTCAGACTGGAGTCACATTTACAAAATCCTAAATTCAAACACATTTAAAATCTTTAAAACATATATATACACATTTTAAATATTTAAAAATATTAAATATTATTTTTTATTTATTTTTTCACTTTCATATATCTATTTTGATATTTGAGTGCTTGATTTTTTCATTTGGAACTTTTTTTGTTTTAAGATTCATCTCAGATTCACAGTGGTGAATTATTATTATTATTATTTAATGCTGCTACTCTATGCCACTTCATTAATATTTGCTATGCCTGGTTTAACATTAAAGGTGTAAAGGTAACTGAGATGAATTTCAGAGTGTGTATTTTTGAGAAGCCTGAGATCAAATAGACTGTTTTACCACGGGAACAAGAGGAAGTCTCTCTGATAAATGTGTATTGGAGAAAAACTGGCTTTAACCGAAGGGAGTAAACCAGTTGAAGGGCCACAGGGGCCCATTGTTGATCTCATGCTTTCAAAATATGACTGATAGTTTAAAACATTTACAAGAATGATGTGATGGATGTGATTTCCCGGCAGTAGGGTCGTTAAGTACGGCACAGATAGGGAAACTAGACATAATACTCCAATGTTATTTTATACTATTTTTTATTATTATTCTGCTATTTTTCTAATGGTACTTCAGACTCATTTACATCAACACTGTGATTATTGTACTGTAAATGCTCTGATTCTGTCTATTAATTGTTATGTTTTTGCTGTGAAGCACTTAGGCTGCAATTCTTGTATGAAAGGTGATAAATAAAGCTTATTATTATTATCCTTATTATTATTATTATTATTATTATTATTATTATTATTATTATTAAGCCGATACCCATCTGTGTTGCGTATAAGAAAAATGCAGCACTTTCAGTGGACTTTTTCATTTAAATAAATTACTGCGCACTCGCTGCTACCAGTGTTTTCTGATTGTACAATATACAAAAAGTACTGATTTTTTGCGACGGTCCAGGCAGGGGCGGGACTTTATTTTGATGGGCACACCATGTGGTCAATCACATGAGAGGACAGACTAGGATCATACCATTATGTGAAAGAAGGAAGGGGGACAGACGTTCCAAAGACAGCGAGTGTAGTGGTACAGAGAGCGACAGAGACAGGGAGCCGGATTTAAATGCAAGCGCGTCGGGAGAAAGTAAAGAAATGATCGAAAACCGAAAAAGAAGCTCTGCACTAAAGACTTTTATCTAAAGTGTCATAATGTTAACACTTTGGCCTTTATTTATTTGATTTTTTTTTGCTGCGGTTCTGTGTTAAGTTGTTAATTTAAAGGTTTGATTAAATGTTAAACAATAGTAACTTTGTATTTGTTTTTGTAACGAAAAAAAGAAATGCATAAAAATAAGGCTTTTATGAAAACACTGAATGAAATTGCTTACGAACACACAAACCATTTCTAATTGCTAAATTAGGCTAAAATAGAAGGCTCCGAGTGATACTAAATGAAGAGCCATTTGGGGGCCGTAAGAGCCAAAAGAGCCGAATCTTTGAAAAGAGCCGGACCTCCCATCACTAGTATGAACAGTCTGACTCGTTACCATGGGAACCTAAATAAAAGCACACATGCCATGATTGATCACTGGAGAGATGCTGTCATCAGTCAGGAACATACCAATCATGGTATTGTTTTTGTTGTGTGCGATTATTTATACTTAACTAAAAATATTGAAGGCTTGAACATTGCTTCCTCTTTAGTCCCGGGTTGAATGTGCCCCTCTGACAAAACACCCCTCCTAGTGATATTGTTCTAGAACCGCCACTGGTGTCTCGTTATACGAGTACTGCATTAAGATAGACTTGAAGCGCTTCCTCCCCTCTGCTCCTCTACAAAGCCGCGCTCTGTGGGCGTCGCCTTTAGTCCGCGTTATCATACTCCCTCTCTCACACACCCAGCTGAGCTGAGCTGGGTGTGTTCAGCCTTCCTTCGGTTTGTGAAAATGATGCCCGGCGTCATCGCCTGGCTACCATTGCTATGGTAACCATGCTGCTGCTGCAGCTGCAGGAGGGCTTCAGACGGAGGAGGATATTGTGAGGAGGGGATGGTCACACGTGTATGCATCCTCACCCAAACACACATTTGTTTCTTGTTTCTCTCACTCTCTTTCACATTCAACATGCATATATTTGTTCTTCTTTTTGTCTTGCTTTCATGCACATACACACCTTACACACTGTTGTTTCATCCTCTGCTCTTTATAACCCTGTGTATATATACAGTATATTACCCACATCTCATTACATCCTCTCTCTCTCTCCCTCTCTCTACACCAAGAGAGGGCAGGGCCACTGCATCAATCAGTCACAGAGGACATAAATTGTCACCGTGGCAACAACCGGAGGCAGCAGCCTGCAGGTCCTTCAGGAATCCTCTGCTGTGTTTGTTTGGCTCAGTAAGCGACTGCACAGGCTTTATTGTCTTCTTCATTGTCATTGAACCTGTGAGATAATAAGCACACATCTGATTCCTCAAACTGCAAACTGAAGAGCAAAGAAAAAAGCCTGAGGAAGTAATATTTACATCAGTCCAGACTTCATTTTGTGCTGTGAGGCTTTTCTAACATCTACCTTCTCTAAAGGTCCCCAGGTGGATCAAACTGGGGATGTTTAGTCCTAAACCCCTAGGCCACCAGAACATAAAACTGTAAATCAGATCAGATTTGTCATTTGAGGAATGCCATGCAGGAACTGTAGATGAAGGGGATGAGATAAAGCCTTGTTTTCGACTGGATAGAACAAATAAAGAATTGTGTATCCTGAAATAGAAACACACACGGCACATGGTCTGAGAAAGTGGATCATAAGATAAATTGGACCTCAAAGGAATAGTTTAACGTTTTGTTTAAAGTCCTAAATCACTTCTTGCTGAGTCACATGATATGATTGATACCACTCTTATGTCTGTACGGTAAATATGTAGCTTAGCATAAAGACTGAAAAGAGGGGAGGGTCACTAAAGCTCACTAATTAACACATTTCCTTTTTTTTTAATGCGTAATAAAAGTGTAAAAATGTCAAGATGTGGTTTTACGGAGGTTAGGCGTTGGACTGTTGTTGTTGTTGTACTTTGGTTTTTGTACAGATTTACCAAACTAGATATGACGTGTTAACAGTGAGCTTCAGAGCTGCTGGAATGCAGATGTTGCTACATTTGGACAGAGTCAGGCTAACTGTTTTCACCCGTTTCCATGTTGCTAAGCTAATTGGCTGCTGGGTGTTGCTTCATATTTAGCATACAGACTTGAGAGTGGAATCGGCATTGATTTGACTACAACATTTATTGAAGTATTCAAAGATGTAGCATATTCACTGATTAGAATATAATAGAAAGAAAGAGTTAGTACACTACCTGTAGATTAACGTTCCAGTTAAAGTTGCAACTGTCAACATTGATAACAGCTGCTAGATGTTTTCCTCCCCCTTCCATTGCGTTCACGTAAAAACATGTGGTTGCAGTTCGATGAGCAACCTGCATATTTCATGGACATTGTCGGTGTACATTACAAACCTTAGCTTTAGCTTACCGGTTAAGAAGAAAAATGTCAGCCTCGGTTCGGATTTTCAACCAATGAAACTCCTTCAGCTGACACAAAAGAGCAAAAGCAGAACCAGTGTTCATCCTGAACACTTGGAATTGGTGTCGGAGTGAAGCCAGGCTCGCACCATTTTTTCACACTAACTGGCAACTACTAAGACTGATACCAACGTCGTTATACTATTGGCTCACAAGCTTTTTAAGGTGTATTATATATTTTTTTATTATTCTTCTACAGAAAAATGTTATATAACCTTAAAGAATACAAGTTAAGCCACTAAACCTTTAGAAACAATAAATAGAATGAGGGTAAAGAGGGTTTGAGAACTTTTAAATTCTAAATCAATTCCCTTCAAAACCTTACATGAACATGTTAAGAGGTTTTCACAAAACTGTGATTGTGCGAGTGAATAATTGTAATAGTACTGACCTAGAGCATTTGCCCAGCATTTGATTTCACCTCCTAAAATCAGACAAACTTCACCGGACACCAGATAGTAAACACATTGGAGCAGAGGAAGACTGATGTCAGCGAGAGTCGAAGCCGATAAACAGGCCAACAAAAAAACTAAAATCAAAGTGACCCATTTGTCCGAGGCATCAGAGCCAATGCAGCAGCTCTGTCCGTGATGTTTCCATGACGATCCCAATACTGATAAACAGCAGCCACCCCAAAAAAAAAAAGACCAGGACTATTTTAGCTCAGAGGTGATTAAGAGGACGGCTCATTCCAAGATAAATGGTGATTAGCATTCGGCTAATATGCTCAGAGGCATTACCTACCACACACACACACACACACACACAGTTAAAAAGCTAGTAGTGTCACAGTGGTTTTCACAGATGTTCCACACAATACATTACAATGCAATCTGCTTCCTGTCAATTGTCTGACTCTCACAGGAAGAACTGGAAGTCTGTTTTGGTCCCATGCTGCCTCACATCTATGACTTTTTATCTACAAACTCATTGTTAGCTGGGACGCTTTCAAACTGAGCTTGAGATTTGTATTTGAATAACAAAAAATGTAAATATCAGATGAATAAATGTTGAATTACTACATTTAACATGCAGTAAATTGATGTGACAAACACTTAAAAAACAATAAGAAAAAAAGTAAAAAATAACCTGGGCTGAAAATGCCATAAATGGCAGCGTGAAACCATAACATGTACGGACTCTCAGACTGTACAGTAGTGCTGCAAAGACATCTGTGCATACCCTTGAAAACACTGACAATTAAAATACCAACTGCTGAAATTACTGCAGATTAATCAATTGTCAACAATTTCTGAGTTTGATTTCTGCTCACTACTGAGGGTATTTTCCGAATGCACACAGCAGCGACATTAAACCATCAGTTCAGTATTGATTCAAAAGGGGGAACACACTATAAAAGAAAGTTTAAAGGGTGTCAGTGGATGAGCCACATTCTCCTCCAGGGAAAAACATGCAGATCTGTTCCACTTATATGGATCAACAGTAATGTGTCTACAATTTAACCAGCACAATGATGATGTGTGGATGATGCACAGCTCACAGCCTGACACACATGAACATATATGGATATATACAACACAGTGATCTGCAGAGAGGAAATGTATATTTCTTTGTGGGGAAACCAAAAATCAACTAAATAAAAGACCAGGTCTGGTGGACTACAATGATTTAAGATCTTTTCAACATAAAATAGTTGTTTGTCGTCAGGCTTAAATAACATTTGTAGATATCTGCCACACCCTCTTCCTTCCCTCTCCTTCTTTCCATTGCCGCCTTCCTCTTCCTCTTCTTCCTTTACATGTGTTCCTCCACTTCTTTTTCTTGCTTCTCCTCCTCCTCCTCCTCCTCCTCTGGTTCTGACCCTTCTCTTCCCTTTCCTCTTTTACTTCATCTTTTTATTCCTACATAATGCCCCACCTCTTTCCCTCCTCTTCTATCTCTTCCTTATCCTCCTTTTTCTTGTCCCCATGCTTCTCCTCCCTTTCTTCCCTGCTTTCCCTTTCCTTTGAGCATTTTCGGGCATCCATATACAGGCTCAAATAATCTACAAATAATAAAGTACTAAATAGTAATTTCTTAAAACAGCTGGTCACTGTAGTTTTTACCAAATAAGCAGGAGGACATGGTGCATTTGTTGGCAACTATTTCAGTAGCTGATCCACATTTGGTGTTCTTCGTGTTCTCTATTTGTGGCAGCCGGACGGTATGTGTGGGATTGAGTCAAATGAACTACAGTGTGTGTGTGTGTGTGTGTGTATACATGGTGCCCCTTCCTGAACACACGTTGTCACATTTTGAGGGCGCTGCATACCTTAACCTGCTCAAGCATACACTTAATTTATTCTAGAGATTATTCCAACACTCAACCTACAACTATTTTACCTAAACCTCAACCTTACTGACAAAACACACACACACACACACACACAACACTTGTTTTTTCCTACCAACAATCCAAAATATTCAGTCACCATCATACAAATCAGAAAAAAGCATGAAGTCCTCTCATTGTGGAAGCAGGAACAAGGTCATGTTTTCTGTTGATCCAGTAATCAAACAACCTGATAAGAGTATATGTTGTTTAAGTTATTATTATTTTTTAGATTACAACATTTTACAAACCAGATTTCTCTGGATTGTAGGTACACCTGTATCTGAAAATCCAGATTAGTCCATCCTCCATCATTAACAGCCCTCTCGTGATTAAAAACCTTGCGAAACATTCTTGGAGAGACTCGTAGTTTTTGTGTGTAACTCAGGCAAGACATTATTCTGTGATATCACTGCAACACAGTCTGTCACGGTCATTCATTCTGTTAGTAGCATTGTGTGGTGACCAGGAGGATAAAGCTGGGTTTACATGCTGTAGTCTTATTTTGTGGAGTAAACTGCAGGCATCACATCCTGAAAATGAAGGCACCAGGCCCTGAACACACCCACTCTACTCCCCCTTTCTCCCCTCCTGGATAATTAGCAAATTAATGATGACGCCTTGAAATCTCAGATGGGATAAAATGTCTGCTTTTCCTGGTTTGATGCAACAGGATGTACAGAGGGATTTCCCATGCACCCTGCATTGAATATTTCATGTGTATAACATGTATTATAATCACAAATCAGATGAAACAATAATAATAATGTTCCTTCACGTTACCTTCATGTCTCCTATGACAGTCTGGAAAAGCCCCCCCAGCGCGCTGCACTCCCTCTCCATCACCGTCTCCATCTTCAACTGTGTGAACGGAAATTACAAACGCTCTCACTCGGAGCTTCTGTGGTCCATAAATGAAGCGGAAGGAAACAACAAATTAAAGGGGGGAGAGCGGCACGGTGTCGATAAAAACGCTCAGAGTCGCGCTGCAGGGCTTCCCCGGCTGAAGGAGAGAAGAACACGGACACAAGCAGCAGCAGAGCCTGCGGTTAGTTTCCACTCAGAGCGGATAAATCCCATAGTGTCTGCGGGAGGAGACGCATGTTGGAGCGGAGAGAAAACTGACAGCAGGAAACAGCACGACACTGCCGGAGAGGCTCAACTTTACACAGCGAGCGCGAGCTGCTGTACTGGCTCTGCTGAACGAGACGCGGCAGTGGCGGCACGGGAGCGCGCCTAGAAGGACGTGAACGCGCGTCCGCTTGGTCCCGCCTTCAGCTGAGGAAGCTTTTTTGTTAATGGAAAGGGAGGGTCAAATATAATAAATAATGTTATTATAGACATAGAAGTCCTAAAAAATAATAACAGTAGGTCTAATTCATCCATACTAATAAATACGTCCACTTAAAATAAAATAAAATGTTTTTAATTGAAATATAAAATAACTAAAAATAATATAAGTCATAAAAATAAAGGGAAGGAATGAAAAAAATAGTCATCAATACTAATTAAGAAGGCAACACATTTCTTAGAATTAATACATTTGAAAAAAGTATAAAATAAAAACAAGAATACAAATAAGTCACAGAAAGGACAACATTATATTGTAAAATAAATACAACAAAAAATAAATAACAAAATAAATACAATACAATAAAATAAAATAAAATAAAAATCTAATATTGATCTTTAAAATAGTATTTGTAGGACACTCACTGTAAGTCATTTAATTTGTTTAGGATAACAGGGGAAATGAATGCTTAACCGACATCTAACATTGCAAACTGAGTAAATTGTTGTTATTGTCCAAAATGCATGAATGGAATTGGAGCTAAACTCTTTAATGACTATGGGATATCTAAAAGGTTAAGTTGGGAGTTTGTCAGGATATTTTATTTTCTAATTTTACTGGATTGTAGAAACAACTTCACCTACTTCCAGAACAACTTCACCTACTTCCAAGGTGCATAGACAAGGTGAAAAGTCGTATTTTCACTGGATGAACTAATAGAGGATTATTGATTTCTACCTGTAGCTATTGGACTGAGTGATTCCTGAAAGTCCTCGTAACCCAGTTTTGAAACCACTGTTGGAAATATAAGGCTTTATCTTGACTGCCAGTATGGAGAACCTGATAGAATCAGCTTTGATCACTTAGATATTTAGGACTACATCACTACCTACTGAGTATTTCACTAAACTGTAACAGTAACTGTAAAAAAATATAAAATTAGAATAAAAAATGGAAGGCCAACCAGGAGAGGTAAAATATACTTTGTCGAACATTTAGCAAGACCGGCTACTGTTAATTTGCAGAACAACATATGATAATGGTACAACCTGCCTCATCTCTCCATCATGTGGTTTGCATTCCAGTGCAACACATTTAGATGAGTGTCCAAAACAAGAACCTAAAAACAGTAGAATCACTTATCTTATTCTTTCCTGTTCAAGAAGTATAAAAGCTATTCAACTAAATCATTAGCTGCTGAAAGTGATAGTCTGAAGTTCAGTCGGGTAGGACTTTGGATCTCTTTGAATTGTATCATCAACTCATTCTCCATAGTATCAAGTGGCCCATAATCGCATTAGCGTTACTGGATTATTTCACTCAGATTTAAGAGCTACATCAATCACACACGTTGGTATTATTTAGCTCCTTTTTACGTCTTTCCCTCCTTTGAGCAAAACATACTCGTCGTTATCCCATGACTTTTTATTTCTGATATACAGTCATGTTTACGCTAAGATTAGATCAAGAAGAACATATCTAGATCAGCCTTCTAAATGTATTCTTGTCATTGTGAATAATTCTCCATCCACTTCTGAATGAATTCTCATTGCTTTTCTTCATGTCAGTTGGAGGACCCCTAGTGGTAAAACGTAGTCAGTGAACCTCCAATTGTATCCTGAGGAACACTTTCTCCAATCTACATGGACTGCATTTATAAATGGACTACATTCACACACATGTACACACTATTTTACACTTTAGGGTAATCTTTGTTGTGTCTAAGCTTGTGGTCATCAAAAATATCTGAGAACATCTATCCCACATGAAACTTTACTAGAAACTAGCAAACGCACACATTACTTCAGTATAAGTGTAAATAAGTGAATATCAGAAAATATGAAGACTGAGGTCTTTACTTGTACTTGTGAATGAAATGAATACCATTTGCCACACACATAGGTCAATAATCTCACTGGAACTATGTGATGCACTCAATACCATCAAACCCAAAAATGTCCTCAGCTTTTTATCGATGTGTTTGTTCAGTTTGAATGATCGGTCCTGGACATTTAATCTCAGCAGAATCAACTCAAGAAAACTAAAATTGAGGTAATATGTATGGATATTTTTGTTATTTAGTTAGTACAATATCTCAAATATTTAATCATTTCAAACAATAAAAGAAAATGCTCTTAAAATTCTGTTTAACTGGGACGCAGTGCATAATAAGCATGTGCAGAATTTCCACTGCAGCAGCCGAGAGGGAAAACCTGCATATTTTTGGCCCTATGCTGGACCTTTGGTAGCTGGACTGAGTCCAGCAGGGACCGACCCATTTGCTGGAGGAAAATCTGTGTAATTTTAACCACACACCCCCGCTGCTTAGTGAGGGCGCAACACACACGTGCAAACTGATAGACTGATGCACAAACTGGTGTCATTATCTCCCCCAAACAGGAGAAGACTTAACTAATTACAGCTATCAGAGAGGGGAAAGGGGAGAAAGAAGAGAGAAGGGGAGGAAAGTGAAAAGACGAGCTGGAGACTGAGTGACAGCATTTTAAATAGATTTGAGAAGGTATTTCATGCTGCATTATACCAGAGTTGTGCTTTTTATCAGATACATTCACATCAGACAAGGGTCTGCAAGTGCATGTTTTCTTTGTCTGGGCACTCAAACCTCTTGATCAATCCTAAGCCTAAACTAAACTATAACTCTTTTGAAAGCCTTGTTCTTACGCTCTCAAACCCAACATGGAAAACAATAAAGCCAGTTTTATTTGTTACTGTGTACCGCCCTCCTGGTCCGTATTCTGAATTCCTATCTGAATTCTCAGAATTTTTATCAAGTTTAGTCCTTAAAACAGATAAAGTAATTATTGTAGGTGACTTTAATATTCATGTGGATGTTGATAGTGACAGCCTTAATAATGCATTTATCTCAATGTTAGATTCAATTGGGTTCAGTCAGAATGTACATGAACCAACTCACTGTTTAAACCACACTCTGGACCTTGTTCTGGGATATGGTGTTGAAATTGAAAGTTTATTAGTGTGTCCACATAATCCTCTTTTATCAGACCATTTTTTAATAACTTTTGAAGTCCTGTTACTGGACTACAAGCCAGTAGGCAAAATATCCTACGCTCGATGTTTATCTGAAAGTGCTGTGACTAAATTTAAGGAAGTGATTCCATCAGCACTTAATTCAATACCAGGACTCAATATCAATATAATGGAGGACTCCAATGCTAACTTTAGTCCCTCCCAAATTATTACTCTTCCTTAATAGAAGAAAATAAGAACAACCCCAGGTTTCTTTTCAGCACTGTAGCCAGGCTGACAGAAAGTCACAGCTCTACAGAGCCTTCTGTTCCTATATCTCTCAGTAGTGACGACTTCATGAGCTTCTTTAACGATAAAATTATAATTATTAGAGACAAAATTAATCTCCTCCTGACCTCAATTGGTAATGACTTAACTTCAACTGTTGGAATTTTAAAAACATCTGTAACTCCTGAAATATATCTAGACTGTTTTACTCCAATCAACCTTAACCAACTAACTTCAACAATCTCATCGTCTAAACCATCAACCTGTCTTTTAGACCCGATTCCAACTAAACTGTTTAAAGAAGTTTTACCCTTAATTAACACCTCGTTATTAAATATGATCAACCTGTCTCTATTATCTGGCTACGTACCAAAATCCTTTAAAGTAGCTGTAATAAAACCACTTCTTAAAAAGCCTGGTCTTGATCCAGAGGTTTTAGCCAACTATAGGCCGATATCTAACCTTCCCTTTCTCGCTAAAATCCTTGAGAAAGCAGTCGCAAAACAGTTGTGTGACTTTTTACATAATAATAGTTTATTTGAGGTTTTTCAATCTGGATTTAGAGTTCATCATAGCACAGAGACGGCACTGGTAAAAGTTACCAATGACCTTCTATTGGCATCAGACAAAGGACTTGTCTCTGTTCTTGTCTTGTTAGACCTCAGTGCTGCTTTCGACACTGTTGATCATGACATTCTACTACAGAGACTGGAACATTGTGTTGGCATAAAAGGAACCGCACTAAGCTGGTTCAAGTCCTATTTATCTGAGTGATCTCAATTTGTACTTGTTAACGATAAATCCTCCATGACAGCCAAAGTCAGTCTTGGAGTTCCGCAGGGTTCTGTACTTGGACCTATTCTATTCACCTTATATATGCTTCCTTTGGGCAATATTATAAGGAACCACTCTATAAACTTTCATTGTTATGCGGATGATACCCAATTATATCTATCAATTAAACCAGATGAAACCAATCAATTGGCTACACTTCAAGCCTTAAGGACATAAAAACTTGGATGTTTAGCAACTTTTTGATGTTAAACACAGACAAAACTGAAGTTATTATACTTGGCCCTAAACACCTCCGAAACGCATTTTCTAATGACATAGAAGCTCTGGATGGCATTAACTTGGCCTCCAGCACCACTGTAAGGAATCTTGGCGTCATCTTTGATCAAGATCTGTCGTTTAACTCCCACATAAAACAAATCTCAAGGACTGCCTTCTTTCATCTACGTAACATTGCAAAAATAAGACACATCCTGTCTCAAAATGATGCAGAAAAACTAGTCCAAGCATTTGTTACTTCAAGGCTGGATTACTGCAACTCATTGTTATCAGGTTGTCCCAAAAAGTCTCTTAAGACTCTTCAGTTGATCCAAAATGCAGCGGCACGTGTATTGACAAGAACAAGGAAACGGGATCATATTACTCCTGTATTAGCTGCTCTGCACTGGCTCCCGGTAAAATACAGAATAGAATTCAAAATCCTTCTCCTGACTTACAAATCAATTAATGGTCAGCTCCAGCATATCTTAAAGATCTCATAGTACCTTATAAACCAACTAGAGCATTACGCTCCCAGACTGCAGGGTTACTTGTGGTTCCTAGAGTCTCTAAGAGTACAATGGGAGCCAGAGCCTTCAGCTATCAAGCTCCTCTCCAGTGGAACCAGCTTCCAGTTTGTGTTCGGGAGGCAGACACACTCTTCACATTTAAGAGTAGGCTGAAGACTTTCCTTTTTGATAAAGCTTATAGTTAGGGCTGGCTCAGGTTTGCCCTGGATCAGCCCCTAGTTATGCTGCTATAGGCTTAAACTGCCGGGGGACACCTCCCTGCTCTCTTCCTTCTCTTCCTCTCTCCTCCCCTCCCTCTCTATCTGTATGCATTTATGTAAATGTTGTTACTAACTCACCATCCAGGGTATCATCCCCGGAGTGTCTGTCTCTCATGTGGCAGGTTGCCACTGATAAAGTTTACGTCAGGATCATGAATCGTGACAGCCCCTGCTGACCTGGTCCTGCTGGACACTGGGAAGTCTTATTGACATTTTCCTGGATTCATCCATACTTTCTATTTCTTTTTTTTCCAACACAACATAATTTCTGTCAAATGTTGTATTTGTACTATGTTGTTTATCCTGTACACACGACATCTATTGCACGTCTGTCCGTCCTGGGAGAGGGATCCCTCCAGTTGCTCTCCCTGAGGTTTCTTCCATTTTTCCCCCCTTAAATTTTGGGGTTTCTTTTAGGAAGTTTTCCTTGTGCGATGCGAGGGTCTAAGGACAGAGGATGTCGTAACCTGTACAGTCTAAAGCACACTGAGACAAATGTATAATTTGTGATATTGGGCTATACAAATAAATTTGATTTGATGTGTATTTCTTCAAACATGAAGAAATTACTGCAGCTTCAGTAGTTTGTAAGGAGCATAAAATAATCTTCAGTGAGGATCCTGATCAGAGAGCCTCTGATGCTGCCAGAGGCAAACCTTCTGTGACATCACTGGTGGAGATGTGGCTTTAAATCATGGCAGTGAAAGTTTGAATGAAAATAAATCTGAAAAAAAAAAAAAAAAAAAAAACTTTGCTAAATTGAATGCAGTAATGGAAAGTACATTTAGTTTAAACATGACTTACATACAAGATTTATTCACCCAATAGCTGTATTCCATGTCTTAATTTAAATTTGATATGCATTGAATTACCAAGCTCTTTGTACATGAATGCTCATTCATCTGTCAAGCTCATCTGCTACTTGCATCTTCATAAAAAGGCATCTTAGACACTGGGTACACTTGTTAAAATTTAAGTATTTTATTTTGCAGCTTTTCTGCCCAAGTGTTTTCTAAACCGCTGATTGGGTTCCCTTTTGTATAATACATTGCTTTATACAATGAGCCAGAGGGAGAATAAAAAAAAAACCTCAGACCCTGGCAATATTGGTACCTAGCCTCCATAATCTTACCCAACAGTAATGTAGAAATCCTTTAGAAAGTAAAATTGTCATCTGTAAACAGAAGGCATACTCACTGGCCAGTGATAAGCAGCCGTTTGACAGGTGCAACCCATGGCAAAGATTCAGCAGACTGACTATGTAATCTTCTTGAAACCAACCAGCTGCTTGGCATACTGCCCTCATCTCCAGTCAGACTTACAAGTAGTATTTCTGCAGCTGGGAAGAAAGCATAAAACTGTTCTTGGAGTTGAAAGTTGAAGTGATATAAGCTTCGTCTCCCATAGTCCATTTGACTCCACCCAAAAGCACAAGTCCAACACTACCATGAAAAAGATTTTAGATACTCATGCAATGACTTGACGGTTCTTACACAAACTTTAGTCTCAGTGTTTCAATGTCAACCGAGAGGTTTAATGCAGAATAATCTCAGTTAAGTTTATTAAACTTGCTGGTCTAGACATTTTTGCTTACAATACTTGTAGCTATCAATTCACAATGTCATTGTACCAAGAGCATAGACCAAATAACAAGGAAAACAAACTGTTTGGATACTATTCTGCGCTGTCAACAGTACTAAACTTAGTAGCCAATTACATTCTGAGGCAGCATGCGTCGCAAGTACTTTATTGAAATCACAACATTTAATGCCAGGACGTACTGCTTCCAGGAAGAAGTCAGGAACAGAAAAAAAAATATATAGCCAATTCACAATGCATTTACCATGATTTAAGGATTTTCTTTTGGAATGTTTCCTGTACAGTAAAATTACACTTTTATCCTCCCTTAAGCATAACGAAAATCAAATATTCAAGGAACTTTAGAAACGCATTTAGTTAGGATACTCAAGGTCAATGATGTCTGTTGTACACAGGCGGCAGTTGCTGCTGCCACCTAGGATGGTCCGGGGATGCCATTGGAATGTATCTCTGGTGGCCCGGCTGCTGGGGCTGGGGGCCCGGCTGCTGGGGCTTGGACTGGTGGCCCGGCTGCTGGGGCTGGGGCTGGGGCTTGGACTGGTGGCCCGGACGCTGGGGCTTGGACTGGTAGCCCTGGGGATGGGGCTGGGGCTTAGACTGGTGGCCCGGACGCTGGGGCTGGGGCTTGGACTGGTGGCCCGGACGCTGGGGCTGGGGCTTGGACTGGTGGCCCGGACGCTGGGGCTGGGGCTTGGACTGGTGGCCCGGACGCTGGGGCTGGGGCTCGGGCTTGGACTGGTGGCCCGGACGCTGGGGCTTGGACTGGTGGGCCGGACGCTGGGGCTGGGGCTTGGACTGGTGGGCCGGACGCTGGGGCTGGGGCTGGGGCTGGGGCTTGGACTGGTGGCCCTGGGGCTGGGGCTTGGACTGGTGGGGCTGGGGCTGGGGCTTGGACTGGTGGCCCGGACGCTGGGGCTGGGGCTTGGACTGGTAGCCCTGAGGCTGGGGCTTGGACTGGTGGGGCTGGGGCTGGGGCTTGGACTGGTAGCCCGGACGCTGGGGCTGGGACTGGTAGCCCGGACGCTGGGGCTGGGGCTTGGACTGGTGGGGCTGGGGCTTGGACTGGTAGCCCGGACGCTGGTAGCGGTAGCCCGGACGCTGGGGCTGGGACTCGTAGCCCGGACGCTGGGGCTGGGACTCGTAGCCCGGACGCTGGGGCTGGGACTCGTAGCCCGGACGCTGGGACTCGTAGCCCGGACGCTGGGGCTCGTAGCCCGGACGCTGGGGCTTGGACTCGTAGCCCGGACGCTTGGATGGCACAGCAGATTCTAGCTCAGGTTGGGGAACAGAAAGCATCTTAATTCCATAACTTGAAGCAATACCAGACTCAAACACGTTTCCACTCAGAAGTTTGCTCCACATGCCAGTTTTGGATTGAATGGCACCCTGTGCATAAGGGTTATTTTGAGGTGGCTGGGTTACAGGCCTGTAACTAGAAACACTTCCTTTTGGACTGTAACCAGCTACGTGCCTACCAGAAGAAACATGATAACTTCTAGGACCTCCTGCACTCAGTGCAGCAGCTGAACCACCTTTAGTGTAACTGGGTACAGATCTACCCAGAAACCCTTCAGGCTGTGAATGTCTTTCATAACTGGAAGTGGAAGCAGGTTTGAGGCTTCTTGAAAAATCAAAGTGAGGGCTAATGCCACCGGAGCCTCCACTTCTGAAGCCGAGTGCTAGAAAGAGAAAACATTTGAATAAGGTAAAGAAGTTACTCAATTGAACTGCAGTTTGTGTAGCATGAATTCTTACCCTTTGCTTGCTGCCCCAAAGTCAACAGTGAGAGCACAAGCACTCTGAAAAAAAGAACTCAATGTGAATACAAATAAACTAGGCAAGTACAATAATAGATCTTTCAAAATAAAATTAACTTACCTCACACAAAATCCAGAAGACATTTTTTTTGTTTTAAAGTTTAACCCAAACAGCCTGCAAGAAGTGTGCCGCTAACAAAATGACAAACTATTGTTCCAGATTCATGACAGCTTCAAAGACAGTGGCCCTTTTGTAGTGTTGGTGCCTGAGTCACACAATCATCACACTAATGAAGTAATTGGAATCAGGTTGGGACCTCAGCTGAGTCCCCTCTGGCAATCTGGGCAGGTGTTTAAACTTTAGCAAATTTTACACATTTCCACAGTTCAATTCTGTATGCTAAAAGCTTTGCTTTAAATGTCAATTCACCCAAATTGCAACCTTTAGCTGACCGCTCGGCTAATGTCCCCTTACAGATGATGGTTGAAGTTGAAGTAGTTTTGGTTTAATTTGTTGAAGTTTTGAGATTTTCACCTCTTAAATTTCTGCCTCAACCCAAATACAACAGAGGTTATAGAAGAACATCTACAAACAACACTATGAAATTACGAGTTTTATTAAAATATATTCTTAAACATTACAAAGTTCAGAAGTTGGTTGCTGCTCTTAATGTGTTGGTGTCCTTTATGTTGTTCAGATTTATCCCTCACAAGGTTGATCTTAAAAAGGGCAAAGTATTTTGCGATGTTGCATCATATATCTATATTAGTTTGTCATTTAGACACAACTGCACTGTATATAACAGTGTGCTCTTCCACTGATGTTGAGAGACGCTTTGGGACTCTCTACTCTATCTAAAGAACCACTGTATGCTTACTTAAAATCAAGTATGCTCGTGGATCGAAACATGGTTTTGCTTGTTTTGACTGATTGAAAATTGCATATTTTATATTACTGCCTATGATTTTCCAAAGCACATAATCAGACTTTAAATTGATTTACTTCCTCCAGGCAGCCATTGATTTTCTTCACACTATAAAAAGGTGTATGTTGCAGATTTAGGGTGTCAGCGAAGAAAGACACAGCTAAAAAACATTTAAAACATTTTTATTAGCATACATTCATGTTACTGGTTTCACTAAAATGTCATGCAAACACTTTTTCATTTATTAGCACATTACAAAGAAAGAAGCCATGCAGTCATGAAAACAGCAACTCCATTTTTATTTTTTTTTATATCTCACAACTCAAAGCTATATATCCATTTATATAAATCCACATTCAATAATATTTCAACTTCTGCTAAGAATTTTAATACAGAAAAATATATAAAATGATAGAGATGTACGGTGCTTATATTAACGAGCATAACATATGTAGATACTTCAGCCTTTAAACACCAGAAGATATACTGCTGAAGTAGGATGGGAGAAGGAATGAGTCAGATGGGAGGAAAAGTCAAAGATGCACACTAAAATTTAAAAAGAGAAAGAAATTAGAACTTTAAATAAGGAGTAGGAAGATGGAAGAGAGGGTGAAAGTGAATGGAGTGATGGAGGAAAAGATAGAAGTGTGAATGTTGTGAAGGCCCGTTAGCTGAGTTTGAGGCCGAGGCAAAGAGCCAGCTCGTTCTTCTGGATCTTTCCGTCTCCATTGATGTCACAGTGACCCATCAGGGCATCCCTGAACTTGTCCAGGTCTGTGCCACTAATGCTGGGCTGGAGGAGAGGGTTGGGGTTTGGAAGAGTTAACAGAGAAGTCAGAGGTCTCCTGATTGGTAAAAATGTTAAATTAATGACACTGACTGATATCTGATCATTACCAGCTTCTATCAGCTCTGAATATAAAGGTAATGTAACTGCACCTTCACCAGCTCCATCATATCCTTGACAAATCCATCAACTTCAGGACCCTCCAACGCACCTGTCTTACTCTATACACACACACACACACACACACACACACACACACACACACACACACACACACACACACACACACACACACACACACTTCATCATTTCATCCTATTAACGTACCGACGGACGATCTGAAAACATAAGGCCTCCGGCTGCTGCTGTCGCAGCTTCTGTGTCTTTATGTTATTCAGTAAAAAAGTGATGGCTGAAAACCCATCTAAAGCACAGCTCATTAACAACATTTTTTATGTATTGTCATTCAATCAGCATTCATTATTAACACATATTCATAAAGATAATATGTCTTCCCTTTGTAAAAACCTCCTTGCTTCCTCTGGTTTGACAATAAACAAAAAACTAAATTCAAACTTACAACATCATAGTGAGCAAATATCTTCTCAAAGTCTCTCGTCCTGTCTTCCTGAGTGCAAGCCTGAGACCAAACACAAGTAAAATAATGAAACAGTGAGAATTAATTATTAAATATTTACATGAAACATCAGGACTCTAACATGCAACTGCTGAAAGCACAGAATCCATTTAGTAATAAATAGGGAGATTGAGGTGAAAGGGAAGGGGTTATAAGTATTTTCACTAAAATTTCAAATATAAAACAAATTGAATACACTCTTCAAACTTACGTCCATCTTAAACTTCAGTAAGAAGTTCTCTTTCAGGGCCAAAATTCTTGAGACAACAAGAAACAATGTTTTTTATTTAGAAACTAATTTTAAGAGTCAATAGCCAGATTGTTGACTGTATTTTTTAAATAGAAATGTCATTGTAAGAGATGATTTAAATTCAATCAGATGTTGTGTAATGAGAAAATCTAATCTTGGTCAACAATACCTGGCCAGGTCATTCAAATCCAGTCTGCCGTCCCTATTTTTGTCAAACATCTTCATCTACAGGAGGAAAGAAGTCAGAATGGAATTAATCAGAGACAAGAAGATGTCCTCTGTGCTAATTTGTCAACAGTTTAACTGTTACCATGGTGTCAGTGTACTCCTCCAGTTTTTCAGGGGTGATGGACTTCCTGTGTTGGAGGAAGAGGTCCTGGAGGAAGAACTGAAGGGACAAAAAAGACATAAATAAATGCACAGGAATTGTTGGAGACATTGCCTTTTGGAGTCACATGATGTTTAATAAGGCTCGCTGTATGACAGACAAACGTCTAAAGTAGGATGAAATTAAATGCATGCTAATTTTAACATTTTACAAAGATGTAATTGTAGGAGGGGGACACTAGTACCACACAGGGGCATTAGCCAATCTGTATGTTCTTAATAAACATTCAACTGTTAATTTCAGGTATTTACAACTCCAGGAGTTACATAATGTTACGCCAATAACCTAATCGATTCCGTTTTTCAGCGCTACTAGAAATGATGCAGTAAATGTAGTCGATTTCAACCACTTACGGAAAACTCAATTCTCAAACCGGTTTTTAAACAAACAAGTAAGGTTCACTTAGGAACATTCACAACAAGGCATCTATTTATACTTTGCTATGACGGGGAAATACAACAAAACATTTCAATGTACGAAAGACATAAAAAGAAAATACAACATATATTAATATAAGCAATACAAAATAAAGAAAATACGTTATTATATCAGCAAATATTCAAGGCAAACAGACAACTGCAGATTATATAACTGAAAGATATTTTCTATTATTCAAATGTTATGTTAAATGTATTTCATGACCAAAGATAGATAAGTGACTCAACATTTCTGTTTTAATGTTCTGTCTGTAAATCAATAGTCACAAATCCAAGATCCAGATCACCACTGTGATCCAATCAACCATTATCTGTGCTGAGGACCAGAAGGACACAACTCTATGACCAGAGAATGGATTTAAATAGTCTTAAATAGAGTCTGCTGCAGTGCACATGAAAACTCAGCAGTTACCTTGAGCTCAATGGCTGAGATGTAGCCGCTGCTGTCTGAGTCATAGCATCTCCAGATCTACAAACACAAGACACAAATCACTAAAAATGTAATATATATATAAAATATTACATGTACTAAAGTTTTAGTCTAACCTCTGCAATGGTTCAATACAACTGTCAATATAACAATTTTCTGCTTTTCTCTTAAAAGTGTAATATTGGTCCTGAAGGTTGTGCTCAACAGAGTCAAAATGTTTGTATAACTCTGCCTTAATCATCAATCTCAATCTTAGAAATTTTGTCCTGATTTTGTCCACAAGAGATACGGTCACCGAAAATGTTTAGAATCTTTGTCTGGAGACGAAGGTTCACTGCGGATGTTGTTGAAATCGAACCAGTTTTTGAAGGTTGACCGACCATGTCACCATCCATCTGGCATTATAATTAAATGAAGGTTAATAGAGAGGTTAGTGCCAAACCTGTTAATAAACATCATGTCTTCTTTATCTTTACTTGAAATCCAAAACTTTGTTGTATTTTATATTCCCTGAGATTTCCACCATCCTCCTTCATTCCACTCTGATTTTTGATCCTTACCCTCATGAACTCCACGCTATTGTCCAATGGAGTCTCTCTGCGAAACAGAAGTAGGAAGTTCTCATCCTCTGGCAGCATAATGGTGGCCAGCTGGTGAAAAAAGCAACAACATGTAAACACGTAGACTTCTCTAAAAACCTGGACATACCTGGTTTTTAGAGAAGGAAAATAGTTTGTACCTCTTGTATCTGCAGATGTCCGTCAGCTGCGGTGTCATGAGCAGACATGAATCTTTCTCTTAGTCTTATTATTTTGTCCTCATGTATCTCCCCTCTCTGAAAACAGCACAGACTTGATGCTGATTTCATATGTACTAAGGCATTTGTTAACATTTTAAAAACTGAATGATGAAAGTCAGTGTAGTTTGATACTTGTTTATGTGCACACTAATCACATGCACATTTTGGTGCTCCCCAGTGGACGTATCCAATAAAACAGTTGCAGATAGCAATGCACATTGACATACATTGGAAAATTAAAAGCTGTCTTATTTTTTTTTATAGTTAGAAGATTCACTGATCACTCATGGCCAAAAAGATGAAACTGAAAATTTGAAGGTGTTATTTTCGTGTCACTGAAGAAGCTGTATTTTATAATTATTAGCAACAACTAGGTAGACGATAAACTTAAAATACAGCCTCATATTTAATCTCTTTACCTTTATCCCACATTTTTCCAGCATGTGTTGAAAGAAGGCGTGCAGCTCCTTTCCTGTAATGTAACCGTTATCTAAAAACCCAGACAGGCATCTTGTCAAATCAACTGGATAGAACAGCGTACCAGAATGTAGTAGATATTATTATACTTTTACTTTTATTAGGTCAAATTGCTTGTGTGTGGATTCACAGATGACCTTTAGCCTTATAAAAAATAAGCAAGTGAAGCTGCGACAGTATCAACCCCTTTGTAGCTGGATGGTTGTGTTTCTAACGGATTATCTTTTATATTGTCGATTATATTTCTTTAAAAATTCATTATTGATTCATTCATTGTTGAGCTTGTTTTTGCATCACATTCTATATTCTATTAATAATACATATCTATGTCAATGGACTTCATTTTATTCATTACATGGTTCTATATTTGTGACACATTTATAGGTACACTAAATAAAATGAATAAAATGAATAAACTGACACACATATTGATCAGAGCCATTCAAACCCTTCTTACCATCTACGTCAAAATGTTGCCAGATCAGTAAGAAAGCTGCAGCGTCCAGACTGTCCAAGGACAGGCTGTTCATGGTGCTGAAGCCCTACCAGAAGAAAAACAGCAAGACGCACTGCAAGGTCTCAGAGAGATGATCTGCTATCCACTGAAAGAACAAGTATTCTGATTTCAGGAGGAGTATCTCAGCAAAATGAGACTGAAGAGGGATTCAACAGAGAGAGAGAGAGAGAGAGAGAGAGAGAGAGAGAGAGAGAGAGAGAGAGAGAGAGAGAGAGAGAGAGAGAGAGAGACACACAGAGACAGAGAGAGAGAGAGAGAGATACTTTTTAGATTTTTCAAAAACACTTTATTCACATATTTTTTATTTGTACAATTACTTTAAAATAAAGTGCTTAAAAAAAGAAAAAATCTATATATAACCCTTGATCATCACAATTTTTTCCTTTCCTACTTTTTTAATAAAAAAGGGACAAACATGGGTAAAAAATGAACCGCATCGACCCACAATGCCACCGCACTCACGGCTGAGTGCCTCCCTGCCACAACCTCGACAATCAACTCATTCAATCATTCAATAGTCCAACAGCTGTAAAAAGTTCAAAACGCTCTTTAACTAAAAGCAACCTCCCCTCGATAAAATTCTCAACCTCCAGTGAGACTGGAGTAAAAGACTTGGAGAAGAGGAAGCCCACTCCTCCACTGAGAGAAGTGTTGTGGCTTAAAATGACTTCCCACTTCCCACTCTCTCCTCCAGTCTGTCTCATTAAAACTGTCACTGTGCGTTTCTTGTCAAAAAAATGTTTCATCTTTGCAGTTTCATATATTTTCCTTGATTGAAAATTGCTTATTTTATATTACTGTCTATGATTTTCCAAAGCACATAATCAGAATTTAGATTGATTTACTTCCACCAGGCAGCCATTGATTTTGCAGACTTAGGGTGTCAGCGAAGAAAGACACAGCTAAAAGACATTTAAAACTTTTTATTAGCATACTGTTACAGCCACGGCCTTATTTATCTGTGGAGGGGTTATTATGTGGATGTCTGCGCCATTGTTTTCCCTATTAGGTATGCAGATTGGATGTGTGATCCCCGGCCCCTGATTGGCAGCACGCAGGTCTTCTCCTCCCACCTTGGCGAAGACTGGCTGTGATTAGTGTGCACCTGTTCTGGCTCTCCAATCCGAGGCGCACTGGAGATACCGGTGACTACAAATGCCTAGCCAGCTCGACAGTCAGGGCTGCTGGTGTTGTCAGCCATATATATTGTACACGTGTGTATGGATCCTAGATTCGGTTGTATCTTAATGTCATCAGTTAAGTTACATGCTCTGTCAAAGATGCACACTAAAATTTAAAAAGAGAAAGAAATTAGTGATTAGTGATGGAGGAAAAGATAGAAGTGTGAATGTTAGTGAAGGCCCGTGAGCTGAGTTTGAGGCCGAGGCAAAGAGCAGGCTCGTTCTTCTGGATCAAGCTCCAAATCCAAAGTCCAAAATGTCAAGTCCAGCAGCCACTGGTCGTCATTAAGTTGCTTGTTTTCTGCATTTTTATTGACAAGGAGAAACTCCCTTACCTCTGAACAGGGCTCTCAAAATCTCTGCAGGAATTTCCCACTACTAAGTCATCTCACGTCAGTGTGTAGCAAGAGGTCAGAGTAGTTACAGTCAGCCTCCTCCAGATTTGCACGGAACAGCCGTCTTTGAAGAGATCTCGCTCGATTTTCGTTGCCACACCCATTATCTCTTTCATGTTTAGCATTTTTGCACATAATTCTTGTTGGTGTTTTACGCAGTAGTAATTAAGGAAGTTGGGGAAAGCATCGTCCTCCCTGCACTTGGTAATAAATCCATTCAAGTGGCCCACCATTGCGGGCGCAGCGTCGGTGGTGATTGACATCAGTTTACATTATTTTCTTACTAATGTATTAGGGAGCTGGGTTTTCTCGATAAAGGTTTTGAAAGACTGAAAAATGTCCTCTCCCCGCGTCTGTTCTTTCATGAGCAGTAGTGTTAACAGCTCCTCATTTGCAGTCATATCAGTAAACACCATCCGAATAAAAACACACAACTGGGCTGTGTCACTTATGGCCGTAGACTCATCTAATGGCAATGAGAAACACTCAATCCGCATTGTCCTTCCACAGTTGCTGTCATATCGGTCATTACTTCACAACGCTGTGTAACTACTTCTTGAAAGCTTGAAGATATTTCTGGTTTGTTTTTAAAATCCCGAACTAACGAGTCAGTTGCCTCAGCGAAGGCATCTTTTATCATCTCTCCATCTTGAAGGACTTCTTAATGATGGCGTGACTCACCCGGAACGATGCTTCGGTGGATGCCTTTGCCTTTAGATGTGTCAAACATGATTGCTGTCAGATTAACTGCGATTTTAGTTCCCTTCCTCATCTCGCTTTGAGGGAAGTCAGTGTCGTAGTTTTTATGAACAGTTCGAAAGTGCCTGTCCACATTTCCATTTTTTGGAATAGCAATGATAGAGCGACAGATCAGACAAACGTCAAATGTGACATGGTAAAAAAAAAACAGACCTCCCATTCTGCATGGAAGTGGTATGTTTTTGGCTTCTTACTTGGTCCAGCTCCCCCACTCATTTTGTATATCCCTTCTTTGGTAGATATAAATTGGCAGGCTAACAGTTTGAGTGTGCAAATTATAGTTGGTTCAAATCAATATCGTGTAGCCTTAGTATAGAAACTGTACTTACCTCCAGAATTTAGTGTTTGAGCTTAGCTCTAGCTCACATGGAGTGCGAAGTCATAATAACATTAAGAATGAACATAAGAGAAATAGCACTGAAACCACCAATGTCGGTCTATCAGTCTATAGTTTATCCATTCAGTGCTGGTAGATTCTCTGCAGATGCAGACACCCCCCCCCCCCCCCCCACAGTGTTTTGGGGAACTTGATTTGTGTATAAAATGGGTGAAATAATGCAAATAGAAACAGTACAACCATATTACAGAGTCAAAGCATAACTTTTATTTTGCCTATATTTCATAGCAACTGTAGCGAGGCAACAACAGGTACCCTGCCAAAAATCAAACGAGGCACATCTTAACACTACGCCACCAGGATGCCCAATATGTACATTTACTGTGACTGAGCATTTGAGTTTTGCCCTTACAGTATTAATATGCCACAATTCTTTATCCTCACTTAAGCATGACAATGAACATTAAATATTTCCATTCTTAAGGAACACATTTAAGTTAGACCAACTGAGTTAGGATACCCAAGGTCAATGATGTCTGTTGTACACAGGCACCAGTTGCTGCTGCCACGTGGGCTGGTACGGGGATGCCATTGAAACTGGTCTCGAACTTCTTAGATCAACATTCATTGGTGGGTTTGAGTCAGACGCAACACTTCATTGCAAAGGAATGTTCCATATGCCAGCGCTTTGGAGCACCTGCTACTGGGGCCTGGACTGGTAGCCCCACTGCTGGTAGCCCGGCTGCTGGGGCCTGGACTGGTAGCCCGGCTGCTGGTAGCCCCGCTGCTGGGGCCTGGACTGGTAGCCCGGCTGCTGGTAGCCCCGCTGCTGGGGCCTGGACTGGTAGCCCGGCTGCTGGTAGCCCGGCTGCTGGGGCCTGGACTGGTAGCCCGGCTGCTGGGGCCTGGACTGGTAGCCCGGCTGCTGGGGCCTGGACTGGTAGCCCGGCTGCTGGGGCCTGGACTGGTAGCCCGGCTGCTGGGGCCTGGACTGGTAGCCCGGCTGCTGGGGCCTGGACTGGTAGCCCGGCTGCTGGGGCCTGGACTGGTAGCCCGGCTGCTGGGGCCTGGACTGGTAGCCCGGCTGCTGGGGCCTGGACTGGTAGCCCGGCTGCTGGGGCCTGGACTGGTAGCCCGGCTGCTGGGGCCCGGACTGGTAGCCCGGCTGCTGGGGCCCGGACTGGTAGCCCGGCTGCTGGGGCCTGGACTGGTAGCAGTCTCTGCATAGCGGCATTGCAGTGTCAACCTCAGGTTGGGGAACAGAAGAAATACCCAACTGAAGAGAGTTCTCAGTCAGAGGTATACTCCACATGGCAGCTTTGGCTTGAAGGACACCCTGTGCATTAGGGTTAGCTTGAGGTGGCTGGTTTGCTTTGGTGTTCTGAATAATCGGTGGGCCAGGACTGTAACTAGAAACACTTCCCACTGGACTGTAACCATCTACTTGCCTACTAAAATAACCTCCTGCACTCGGTGCAGCAGCTGCCTTCTGGTTTGCAGATAAACCACCTTTAGTGTAACTGGGTCCAGATCTATCCAGAAACCCTTCAGGCTGTGCATGCCTTTCATAACTGGAAGTGAAGCCGAGTGCTAGAAAGAGAAAACATTTGAACAGGTCAGTCTTGTAAAGAAGTTACTAAATTGAACTGCAGTTTGTGTAGCATCAATTCTTACCCTTTGCTTGCTGCCCCAAAATCAACAGTGAGAGCACAAGCACTCTGAAAAAAGAACTCAATGTGAATAAAAATACACCAGGTAAGTACAATAATATATATCTTCCAAAATAAAAGTAACTTACCTCACAAAAAATCCAGAAGACATTTTTTGTTTTAAAGTTCAAACCAAACAGCCTGCAAGAAGTGTGCTGCTAGCAAAATGACTATTGTTCCAGATTCATGACAGCTTCAAAGACAGTGGCCCTTTTGTAGTGTTGGTGCCTGAGTCACACAATCATCACACTAATGAAGTAATTGGAATCAGGTTGGGACCTCAGCTGAGTCCTCTCTGGCAACCTGGCCAGGTGTTTAAACTTTAGCAAATTTTACACATTTCTAGTTCACTTCTGTATGCTAAAAGCTTTGCTTTAAATGTCAATTCACCCAAATTACAACCTTTAGCTGACCGCTAGGCTAATGTCCCCTTACAGATGATGGTTGAAGTTGAAGTAGTTTTGGTTTAATTTGTTGAAGTTTTGAGATTTTCACCTCTTAAATTGTAGCCTCAACCCAAATACAACAGAGGTTATAGAAGAACATCTACAAACAACACTATGAAATTACGAGTTTTATTAAAATATATTTTAAACATTACAAAGTTCAGAAGTTGGTTGCTGCTCTTAATGTGTTGGTGTCCTTTATGTTGTTCAGATTTATCCCTCACAAGGTTGAGCTTAAAAAGGGCAAAGTATTTTGCGATGTTGCATCATATATCTATATTAGTTTGTCATTTAGACACAACTGCACTGTATATAACAGTGTGCTCTTCCACTGATGTTGAGAGATGCTTTGGGACTCTCTACTCTATCTAAAGAACCACTGTATACTTACTTAAAATCAAGTATGCTTGTGGATCGAAACATGGTTTTGCTTGTTTTGACATATTGCATATTTTATATTAATGCCTATGATTTTCCAAAGCACATAATCAGACTTTAAATTGATTTACTTCCTCCAGGCAGCCATTGATTTTCAGGACCCTATAAAAAGGTGTATGTTGCGAAGAAAGAACCAGCTAAAAAACATTTTTATTAGCATACATTCATGTTACTGGTTTCACTAAAATGTCATGCAAACACTTTTTCATTTATTAGCACATTACAAAGAAAGAAGCCATGCAGTCATGAAAACAGCAACTCCATTTTTATTTTTTTTTATATCTCACAACTCAAAGCTATATTTCCATTTATATAAATCCACATTCAATAATATTTCAACTTCTGCTAAGAATTTTAATACAGAAAAATATATAAAATGATAGAGATGTACGGTGCTTATATTAACGAGCATAACATATGTAGATACTTCAGCCTTTAAACACCAGAAGATATACTGCTGAAGTAGGATGGGAGAAGGAATGAGTCAGATGGGAGGAAAAGTCAAAGATGCACACTAAAATTTAAAAAGAGAAAGAAATTAGAACTTTAAATAAGGAGTAGGAAGATGGAGGAGAGGATGAAAGTGAATGGAGTGATGGAGGAAAAGATAGAAGTGTGAATGTTGTGAAGGCCCGTTAGCTGAGTTTGAGGCCGAGGCAAAGAGCCAGCTCGTTCTTCTGGATCTTTCCGTCTCCATTGATGTCACAGACACCCATCAGAATATCTGATCATTACCAGTTTCTACCAGCTCTGAATATAAAGGTAATGTAACTGCACCTTCACCAGCTCCATCATATCCTTGACAAATCCATCAACTTCAGGACCCTCCAACGCACCTGTCTTACTCTATACACACAAAATATACATAAAATATTACATGTACTAAATTTTTAGTCTAACCTCTGCAATGGTTAAATTAAATGAAAGGAATAAAAAAGAGAGGTAAGTGCCAAACCTGTTAATAAACATAATTTCTTCGTTATCTCTAATTGAAATCAATATTATATGTTGACCTTTGACCCTTACCCTCATGAGCTCCACGCTACTGTCCAATGGCGTCTCTCTGCGAAACTGAAGCAGGAAGTTCTCATCCTCTGGCAGCATTATGGTGGCCAACTGGTGAAAAAAATATATGAACATGTTAATAAGTAGACTTTTCTAAAAACCCGGACACATGTCAGAGGAAAAGGGTTTCTTCCAGCGTTTTGGGCATCTGTAGCTCAGGAGGTAGAGTGCTCGTCCAGTGGTCAGAAGGTCAGTGTTTAAATTCCCACCCCCTGCACTCAGCATGTCGAATTGTCCTTGGGCAAGATACTGAACCCCAATATGCTGTCTGTATAGTAAAAAAAAAAGAAAATGACTACATTTCTTTTTAATATACTACTTATTTATTTAGTTTACTTTCTTTCTTTATCTTTACTATTGCTGTCTTTGTGCTTCTGCAACAATCAAGTGTCCTCCCTAGGGACTGTTTCACAGTTTACAGAGGGCTTTTGCCTGAGCTAATTCATGTTTTGCTAACTATAGCGTGTCTGCTCTGTGTTGTATGTGTATATTATATATATATATATATATATATATATATATATATATATATATATATATATATATATATATATATATATATATGTGTGTGTGTAAATGTATACATACATATTCTTTTCTGGTATCCCAAATCGTGGTATATTTCAAAATATGGCTCTGATAGTTTTCCCGGCACAGATAGGGAAACTTGGCATGATTGCGAATGCCATTTCATACCTTTTTTATTCTGCTATTCCACTCGTATATATCAACACTATGATTAACGTACTGTAAATTCTCTTATTCTGTCTAATTTTTGCGTTTTTGCAGTGAAGCACTTTGGGTTGCAATTCTTGTATGAATACAAATAAAGCTTATTATTATTATTATTATTATTATTATTATTATTATTATTATTATTATTATTATTATTATTATTATTATTATTATTATTATTATTATTATTATTATTATATATTTTGCTAACATTACATTATGTTACAGTTCATTTAGCTGAAAACGTCTGCTATATGTGTTGAAAATACTTCAATAATAAAATCAAAGTCAAACACTATGAATATACTCTTTATTAATATAATACTCCCTCCTTTTGAGACATGGTCAATACCGTGTCTCAAAACACATGCACATTGATATCAGCTGCTTAGTAGCACTAAGTTCTTCTCTGGTCAAGTACTCTTTCAAAAGTCGTCTTTGTCTTGTCTGCAAATATTCTTTTTCTTACTTTGTAGCTGCATTCTGCACCTCTTTCAATATCTTGCTGTCTATGTGTTCTGGTGTGTCTGTCTTCTCATTCACATATTGTTGCTTACTGTCTCTGGATCAGTTCTTTTCGTATGTGTCCGCATTTACATAAAGCAATAGACTTTAGTAGCTGTACTGCCTCTAATAGATCTTCTATTAGAGTGTGATGTTTAATAGGTTTGTTAGTTGATGTTACCATACCTCTATTCTGTCCCTGTTGAGCAAACACATGTAATGTTGAAAATACATAGTTACTGTCAGTGTAAATATTTACAACAACTTTGTC
This sequence comes from Cottoperca gobio, assembly GCF_900634415.1. Classification (NCBI taxonomy): domain Eukaryota; kingdom Metazoa; phylum Chordata; class Actinopteri; order Perciformes; family Bovichtidae; genus Cottoperca; species Cottoperca gobio. Next base: position 17,375,766 of record NC_041365.1, read on the forward strand.
TTCTTTAATCTGCATGCCACTGTCAATGCCAGTTGAAGGGCCACAGGGGCCCATTGTTGATCTCATACTTTTAAAATAAGGTCCTGATAGTTTAAAACATTTACAAGAATGGTGTGCCAATATTATTTTATACTATTTTAATTCAGCTATTTTATCTGCTATTTTAGATTACTTTAATTCTGGCTATTTAATTTCTTCTATTTTATACTATTTTAATTACCTGCTATTGTATCTGCTATTTTATACTATTTTAATTGCCTGCTATTTTATCTGCTATTTTATACTATTTTAATTCTGATATTGTTCTAATGGTACTTCAGACTCATTTACATCAACACTGTGATTATTGTACTGTAAATGCTCTGATTCTGTCTAATCTTGTACTAATTGTTATGTTTTTGCTGTGAAGCACTTTGGGCTGTAATTCTTCTATGAAAGGTGATAAATAAAGCTTATTATTATTATTATTATTATTATTATTATTATTATTATTATTATTATTATTATTATTATTATTATTATTATTATTATTATTATTATTATTATTATTAGGTGCTTGTAATAAAGTGTTCTTCCTCTCCTCATCAAGTGCTCTGCCTGATTGTGAAATGTTGTAACCCAAATACTTTACTATTGATTTGAACAATTGTAGTTTATTATTGCTAACGTTGTGTCCTTGCTGACATAAAAATGCTAACAAAGCATTTTACAATTCTGTTCTGCTTTTGTGCAAATCAAAACGTAGAATAATATCTGGAGGGAATTTCTAGGAGGGTCAAATTTTGCTAGATTATCTGATCTTGTCTGAGAAAAGATATTAAGGCTCTCACAATATCCTTATGGTATTCTTGTGTAAGTGCACTTATTTCCCTCATATTGGAAAGTAAACTAAAACTGACTTTCTTTTTCCACTTGGCTGGAAAAGAATGCGTTTGCTAAATCTATTACTAACAATAATTTGCTCTCTGGAGCCATGTTATTTAAAAATGTGAATGTATCTGGGACTGTGGATGCTCTTGGTACTACAGCCTTATTTAGCACCTGTAAATCTGGTACCATTCTCCATCCTGTAGATGGTGCTGTTTTCCTTACTGGAAATAATAGTGTGTTGCAAGGTTTGTTGCATACATTCAATGATTACTCCTGACACAATTAAACCTTCACTATTGATCTAATTCTCTCAGACGCTTCTTACTTAATCAGATTCCGTCTCAAATACGGTCTGATGCTAAAGTCTTCTAACTATTTTCTCTAAACGTATTCTACCGTTCTATTTTACACTCTTTATTCTGATTATTCTATGGCATCGTTCTGTTCTAATCACTGCCTTGCAGGCTCCGGAATTACACAAAAAGTCTACATATCTGTCTTCCACACACACATTGAACCACGGTCTCTCTTAAAATAGGAGGCACATGTCTACACTCTTCAGTTCTAACAGTTCTGACTCTTTTAATTGGCTCTTTGATAGTGTGTGTGAATGCAGATATATACGACCTGAGTTGTTGTGTTCGTAGCTCCCTTTACTTGTGGATACAAATGATTTATCTTTAAATCATTATTTTCTTGTTCTAATAACTTTTCCTTCTCTTCTCTCAACTCCTTTCTTTCTCTTAATGCTTCACTTTCTTTTTCTTCATTTAATCTTTTCTTTCTCTCCTTCTTCACCATCTTGTCCTTTCTTCATGTTCAATGAACCCAGCTCTTGCTTCAGGCCTGGCATATTTCACTTTATTTCTCTTTCTTTCCCTTCACCTTTTCCTCAATGCTGAAGCCTCTCATAGTTGGTTAAACCATTTCTATTATAATAGTGCTCTGATAAGAATTGGTTAAAGGGGGTAACACCTCCTATTGTCTTTGCTGCTTGTAAAGGAATTTTACACCTCTCGTAAAAATGGAGGATGGTGTGGCAGCAACTGCAGGACCCCAATTTCACATTCATTCACAGTCAAACATCCTTTAAAAATCCTACTTTTTCATTCTGTCATATTCTCCATTCTCAGAATTCAACACTGCTTTTCTTACTTTGAGCAAGTTCAGTGGAGGCTTTCAGTCTTTTTAACATTCTTTCTTTAAACTCCACTGTGGATTCAGGCTTGACTGGCTTTGGGTCTACTTTGTAAGCCATTAGTTTACTCTATTTCTAAATGATATGTCCCTTGTGTGTTTCTGCCCACCAGATGGCTGTATTTGAGTTACTTCTAGAATATTTATCTTTTAAGATGGCAGATTTCAAAATGGCAGTTCCTTTGTTCAACATGTGCCTTTTTTCCTTCTCCTCAGTCAGGAAAACCCTCAGACCCTGTTTTAGCTACGCTGTGGGTCTCATTTATATACCACTTTTTCGTTCTACTATTTCCACCTCAAATGCTCCAGAGTAAGTCATGAGCAGAGAATACATTCAGTATATAATATTATATATACATAAATACATATAGTAATTGACTATTACAAATTGTAGTAAATCAAATACATAGTAATACATTCAAGAGTTAATTATATCACAAAACTCAGGACGCATAATAAAAGTGTCTGTAAACATTATATTGGCGACATACAGCGAGATAGCAACAAGCACGCGCCAAATGCATGCGCTCAACCTAGTTAGCGAGGGATTGCGCAATCCTAAGTGAGGCTCAGGTCGTCGCTGCCTCAGCTCACATCTCTCCTGTATCTGAACTGAGAATATGCAACCAAGCAGGGTTCAACCTGTCTAAATGTGTTCACCTTGGTCCATTTATATATGTAATATGAAATATAAATTATATATACAATCGCCACAATTTATGCAAAATATAAATCTACAAATCTACATTTAAAACTCTTAAGTTGAAAGTTAAGGTCTTAAAAGTTCTACTTTCAAAGGCTAACTTAGGTCCGATGCCGGCACCTAAAGCTGACTAGCAGCTAGCTTAGTTAGCACCGCTAACGTCCCGTAGCTTAACCTATAGTTTTAGCGAAAATGTGATGTTTTATTGTTAAATTGAATTAGAATTAGTTAAAACCCAATAGTCTTAATTACATTTAAAAGTATATTGGTCTGCCGCTACTGCTGGGTTGGCTGTAAAGGATTCATCAGTTGTGTCCTCCAAATCCGGGAAAAGAAGGCCGCATTTGTCGGCTGCATTTAAAGGGGTCTCCGAAATGGGACAGCCCTGTCCTGGCCGCTGTGAGGTCTACAAATGCAACCTCCGAAGGCTGCAGCCCCTGAATTGTGACACAGCTACTGTGTAATTTTTTCCTATGATTTGACTGTTCCATAGTTAGCAGAGTGCTCTTGCTCAGGCTAACTTGGTGGGACGCTAACAGGAGTTAGCTGTTACAGTATATATTATTTGCCTGTTACCTGCTGTTTTTTCATTGCAGTTAGTAGAGTGCTCTTGCTCAAACAAAAGAGACACTCTGGCAGAGTTACTTAGGTTTTTTTCTTTTTCTTAAGTTTGGTTTAGTTTCTAACCTCACGCTCCACTTAGGAGCCTACAACAAGGCACAGTAAACATGATTTACAAAATATTCAAATTTTGGAAGATGAGTGAATCAATGAGTAGGCATTATAAACTTAAAGGTCAACATGTCTTTTATTTCAATACTATTTCTCCAATATCCTGTCTGCCACAATTATCTTAGACAACAGAGACCATCAGTTTGACATAAAGTGCAATTTCAAATCTGGCATAAGATCTTTCATTACACAATAAACAATATGTTTAAAAGTTGTGTCATTTGACGCCATCTGTAAAGCCTCCTTTAACCCTCTGTCCTCTACCACCTGCCGTCCATTGCAATACATTTTGCGATGGAGTTGTTAATGTGTCTCAGGTAGACTGATTGAGTGCCTGATAGAGAGTGTATGATGAGACGCCTCGCTCACTTTAGCATCAGCGGTGGTGCTCGCTAGCTCCGAGCTAGCTGCTATGTGCTTTGCGTTGAGGTGATATTTCAGGCTTGAAGTTCTTGACGGCGTGTTGCTTCGGTTGACGTACAATTACGTCATCTTCTAATTTGCATAATTGGCAATTTGCATGTAATTGTAATGGACGCTGTAGGAGAGAGGAATATAAAGGCGTGGGAGAGACAAAAAGTGAGTAAAAAACACCCTAAATAAGTTTAGAACTACAAATCAACTTTCTTCTGTTGATTCTTGTTTTTTTATTTTTTTATTTAGCCATTGAAATAGGCCATCAGTTCTCAAAATAACTTCATGACTTTAATGCTTTGTCTAGACCAGGGGTGCCCAAAAGGTCGAGTGTAGTGCTTGTAGATTGCGCACTGTCAAATAAAATATACATATATATTCCCCCAACAGAACCCCGCGCCCCCAGAAATTCAAGTTTTGTTTTTTTCTTCCTTGCGCACAATTGCGAGCTCTACGTCCAACACTCCTTTATCCGGGCTTGGGACCGGCAAAGTGACCCAAAAGAGACACTCTGGCAGAGTTACTTAGGTTTTGTTTTTTTTCTTAAGTTTGGTTTAGTTTCTAGCTTTACGTTCCACTTAGGAGCCTACAAAAAGTCACAGTAAAACATGATTGTTTGAAAAAAACGGTCAATTGCAATGTGAGAAAATGATGGTAACTAGTCTGGCCCTAATTCAGGTTCATTGTTTGCTTTTTACCATACTCATCTGGCTGAATAATGTCTCGACTTCAGCATTCGAGTGTGGCAAGGACAACACAGACACAGGTGCCATGGCAAATTCCTGAAACGGGTTGTTATCTGCTGCATCCCTAATCTTCCAAATCTCACTCCAGAAGCCCACTTCTGTTTTGTTTCATTCCACTTACTAATATGGATGGCACGCCATTGTTGGACAATCTTGTCTATCTCTGCAGGAGAGGAGCTTGACTATTTTTTTAATTTCTCCCAGGCTCTTATTGTGCTTTTACTTGGATTCAAACAAGTAGTCACATGTTCAATTGAGAGTTTCAACTATACTCCGGCTCACATGGAGTGCTGTACCTTCATCATTAAGAACGAACATATGAGAGAAATATCCCAGCAACCAGTAATGTCAGTCTTCCATTTTCAAAAGTTTATCCATTCAGGGCTGGTGGATTCTCCGCAGATGCATTTCCCCCCACTATACCTTTTCATCCTACAGTGTTTTTGGGAACTTTGTGTACACAATGGTGAAATAAGTCAACTAGAAAACAGTACAACCATATCTTTTTTTGCCTTTATTTCTCAATAGAGATGCAAAAGGTACCCTGAAAAAAAATCAAACTGGGGACGTCTTAACACAACGCCCAAAAATGTACATTTAACGCGACTTAAGCATTTTTGGAATTTTGCCTGCAAAGTATTACTATTCCACAATCCTTTATCCTCACTTAAGAATAACAAAGAACATATTTAATTTCGGTCAACGCCCAAGGTCAATGATATCTGTTGTACACAGACAGCAGTTGCTGCTGCCACGTGGGATGGTACTGGGATGCCATTGGAACTAGTCTCAAACTTCTTGCGTCAACATTCATTTGTGGGCAAAGAGCCGGCTCGTTCTTCTGGATCAAGCTCCAAATCCAAAGTCCAAAATGTCAAGTCCAGCAGCCACTGGTCGTCATTCAGTTGCTTGTTTTCTGCATTTTCATTGACAAGGAGAAACTCCCTTACCTCTGAACAGGGCTCTCAAAATCTCTGCAGGAATTTCCCACTACTAAGTCATCTCACGTCAGTGTGTAGCAAGAGGTCAGAGTAGTTACAGTCAGCCTCCTCCATATTTGCACGGAACAGCCGTCTTTGAAAAGATCTCGCTCGATTTTCGTTGCCACACCCATTATCTCTTTCATGTTTAGCATTTTTGCACATAATTTTTGTTGGTGTTTTACGCAGTGGTAATTAAGGAAAGCATCGTCCTCCCTGCACTTGGTAATAAATCCATTCAAGTGGCCCACCATTGCGGGCGCAGCGTCGGTCATTACTTCACAACGCCGTGTAACTGTACTTCTTGATAGCTTGAAGATAATATTTCTGGTTTATTTTTAAAGTCCTGAACCAACGAGTCAGCTGCCTCAGCGAAGGCATCATTTATCAGTTGTTGTGGAAGTTTTCCTGCTTTACTCTGGAGAGATGTATAGAAAATCAAATACGTGGTGATAGAGACAGAGTTGTCTTTGTGCATTTATTTGTGGCCACAAAATGGCACCAGTTTCACAGAATACAGCGTAGTCTATGGAAGGGCACACGTTAGAAGAAGACACATAGGCATTTTATACAATTTGATTTGGAGGCGAGGTGAGGAAAGAAACACAGGGGGCCGGGCCAAACTGCCCTTTGATGCTTGTAAGGTAATAGTTATGTAAACAGAGTATTGGGTGATACACTCAATATTCTGTCTCAGTATGTTAAACAGTTTGATCAAGATTTGGGTGTGTCCTGTCTTTTGTTTTGATCAGGATGCTAAAACATTTGGGTGGGTCCTGTCTTTTGTTAGTTCAGTATCAGTCTAATCAGGATGCGTCTGTCTTGTATTAACATGACCGGCACTTCTATGTTAGCATCAAATGGCAGTTGGCTTGTTTAACATAGGAAACTTATATAATTATATAAACATACTGGCACCTTGCAGTCTTTAAGTAAGTACATCATAAATATGTCATGGAAATCTAGCTGGGTTTTATATTTACAGAGCCATGAGGTAGATAAGCATTAGTGAGAGGTAAGGACAGAATTATACTTCGGTGTCTGAACATTCAGAATCTGTGTACAGAAATGTACAATCTTCATGTTGTGTTTGGTCCTTGTCTGGGAGTGAAGTGTACTGTACGAATGCTGTGGAAATACTAGTTTTCTGATTAAAGGAACAACACAACAGCACAGAAAATTATAAACAGTAGCTAAGTGTGTGGTGTGTGTGCGGTGTGGTGCTGGTGGTAGTTTGGCACACTACTTGTCGTCGTCTGTTTCTTTGTTCTTTTCCTGATGATTTGTTACGGCTTTGCAGTGGCTTGCATGGACCCAAGTAGCTCTTTCTGCAACCTTTATTGCCGTCTGGGTGACGAGGAGGATGAGGTATGGACCCTGCCAACGACTGGTTTTCCAGCTCTTGCTGCGGAAATTCTTGATCAGCACCATGTCTCCGGGCTGGAGGCTGTGCAGGGGTCCGTCTGCAGGTGTTGGTAGGGCTGCATTGTGTAGGAGGCACTCCTGGAGTGTCTTCAGAATCGATGCATATTACAGAGCGGAGTGTGTGTGCTGTACAGTGTCATTTTTATAGACGTCTAGAGGGAGAGTACATAATAAATGATGTGTGTGTGGGTTGCCAGTCATCAGCTGACTCCCAATCTTTAACAAGAGGGCCCAAATCTTGCCATTTGTCTGCCGGAGCTTTTGCTAGAGAGACATGTTGCACCGCCCCTGACACTTGATACAACGTTGATTGGCGGGGTGTGAGAGTAACAGAAATAGCGCTGCGCAGCGAGCTCCAATACATAGTATTCAACATTATCTCATCATTAATGTCATCCATAAGAAAATCCTGCTGAAAACATTGAGATGCACCTCCTTCAGCCACATGAACAGTACAATGCAAATGATCATTAGGCATGAATACAGCATTGGAAAGAACCCGCTGATGGGTCAAATGTATCAGTTTTTCTGATACAGGAAAATTTAGGAGCCAAAGATACACAAATGATGTATCAGGTTGCCATAATGCAGTGTTGAGCATTATGGGAGATGAACGTCTGACTTCTAAACCTTCATCGGTGGAGATGAGGTTGAGACCAAACTGTAATATCAAATCTCTTCCCATCAAATTTATGGGACAGACTGATGATAATAGAAAACTGTGTTTAACAGATGAGGGAAAAGGGTGGCTGTTATCACCTATATCTGTGCATTTTACTGGCATGGAGAATCTTTCTTTAACAGTAACACCCGCAGCTCCAATAGAATGGATGTATCGGCCACTCAACTTGCAGTCAGGCAGATCACTAATTTTAACAACAGAGTGAGTGGCACCTGAATCAACCAAAAATACAATCTTTTTACCTAGGATGTCAAAAGACAGAGTGGGGAACTTTTCATACGAATTCTTAGCATTGTATTTTACATATGTGCCCACTGGTTTCATAACTTCTCCCTGCAGCTGTTCAATAGCATTGACAATTTGTGTGTATGTGTGTGTTTCACTTCCCTGTTCTGTAGCTTCGGGCGGCGCATGTTCCTCTCCTGTCAGGCTGTGTTCACCGACCTCTCCAATGTCTGTCTGGCGTCAGTTTCCAGCTGTGTAGTCCTGACTGAATTCCTGTTGTTCGCGTCCCTGTTGTCGGTTGCGTCTTTCTGGACAATCTTTGCTTCGTCGGTGAGGTTTATTCGGGCCAAGGCTTCGCTTAGGATGGCGATCTTTCTGTCATTACTGTTCACTGGTAGCGGCAGGATACGATGTTCTCCTTCCGCTTCTTGTGGTGTAGCGGCAGCCTGTGGTTGTGGTCCTGGTGGAGGAGTAGTTGGTGCAGATAGCACAGTTGGGAGAGGTGGGAACGGACAGCCATCCAAGAGGGAATCACGCCGGCCTTTTACAGAGGGATACAAAGAAGCCGTGACAGTGTGTGTGTTAAATGGGTTATGCGGATTGGGACTGAGAGGGACATATGGTGGCGCAGGGGTAAACATCCAACTTTTTATGTCTTTCTTATCTTTCTCAATACCAAAAACCAATTTTTCACAATCATTCACATCCAAACATCCTTCTAATTTATACATTTTTGCAGTGAAGCTCTTTCGGCTGCAATTCGTAAATCTCTTCACACCTCTTCTAGGGAGGGGGAGAAATGCAAGCAGCAGCTGCAGCATCTCCAGCTGTGCCCTGTGGCCCCTGCACTTTTGTGAAACTTAAACGTAAACATTAAACTCTCTCTTATAAGTCCTTTATTTTTTATTTGCTTTAAAAAAACCTTTGGAAATGCATTTCCGTCCAAATTGATAAATTTGACAAACTGTCTTCACCATATTTCTTCATGACATTTACGATCGGACCCTCAGGAGCGTCTAACTCCCTACACTGTTTAGCACCCACACTAAACTCTCAGGAGATTCTAACTCCCTACCTCATTAAATTGCTATTACACTGCCCATCTTGGAAGGTGTTAATGATGGCGCGACTCACCCGGAACGATGCCTTTGCATTCAGCTGTGTCAAACATGATTGCTGTCCGATTAACTGCAATTTTAGTTCCCTTCCTCATCTCGCTTTTCAGAGGGAAGTCAGTGTCGTAGTTTTTATGAACAGTTCGAAAGTGCCTGTCCACATTTCCCTTTTTTGGAATAGCAATGATAGATCAGACAAACACTTCGAATGTGACATGGTAAAAAAAAAACCAGACCTCCCATTCTGCATGGAAGTGGTACATTTTTGGCTTACTTGGTCCAGCTCCCCCACTCATTTTGTATATCCTTCTTTGGTAGATATAAATTGGCAGGCTAACTGTTTATGGAGTGTGTAAATTATAGTTGGTTCAAATCAATATCGTGGAGCCTTAGTATAGAAACTGTACTTACCTCCAGAATTTAGTGTTTGAGCTTAGCTCTGGCTCACATGGAGTGCGAAGTCATAATAACATTAAGAATGAACATAAGAGAAATATCGCTGAAACCACCAATGTCGGTCTATAGTTTATACATTCAGTGCTGGTAGATTCTCTGCAGATGCAGATGCAGTCACCCCCCCACAGTGTTTTGGGGAACTTGATTTGTGTATAAAATGGGTGAAATAATGCAAATAGAAACAGTACAACCATATTACAGAGTCAAAGCATAACTTTTATTTTACCTATATTTCGCAACAGTAGCGATGCAACAACAGGTACCCTGCCAAAAATCAAACGAGGCACATCTTAACACTACGCCACCAGGATGCCCAATATGTACATTTACTGTGACTGAGCATGTGAGTTTTGCCCTTACAGTATTAATATGCCACAATTCTTTATCCTCACTTAAGCATGACAAGGAACATTAACCATCCCCATTCTTAAGGAACACATTTAAGTTAGACCAACTGAGTTAGGAAACCCAAGGTCAATGATGTCTGTTGTACACAGGCACCAGTTGCTGCTGCCATGTGGGATGGTATGGGGATGCCATTGGAACTGGTCTCGAACTTCTTAGATCAACATTCATTGGTGGGTTTGAGTCAGACGCAACACTTCATTGGAAAGGAATGTTCCACATGCCAGCGCTGCTTTGGAGCACCGGCTACTGGGGCCTGGACTGGTAGCCCGGCTGCTGGGGCCTGGACTGGTAGCCCGGCCGCTGGTAGCCCGGCTGCTGGGGCCTGGACTGGTAGCCCGGCCGCTGGTAGCCCGGCTGCTGGGGCCTGGACTGGTAGCCCGGCTGCTGGGGCCTGGACTGGTAGCCCGGCTGCTGGGGCCTGGACTGGTAGCCCGGCTGCTGGGGCCTGGACTGGTAGCCCGGCTGCTGGGGCCTGGACTGGTAGCCCGGCTGCTGGGGCCTGGACTGGTAGCCCGGCTGCTGGGGCCTGGACTGGTAGCCCGGCTGCTGGGGACTGGACTGGTAGCCCGGCTGCTGGGGCCTGGACTGGTAGCCCGGCTGCTGGGGCCTGGACTGGTAGCCCGGCTGCTGGGGCCTGGACTGGTAGCCCGGCTGCTGGGGCCTGGACTGGTAGCCCGGCTGCTGGGGCCTGGACTGGTAGCCCGGCTGCTGGGGCCTGGACTGGTAGCCCGGCTGCTGGGGCCTGGACTGGTAGCCCGGCTGCTGGGGCCTGGACTGGTAGCAGTTTCCGCATCGCGGCATTGCAGTGTCAACCTCAGGTTGGGGAACAGAAGAAATACCCAACTGAAGAGAGTTCTCAGTCAGAGGTATACTCCACATGCCAGCTTTGGCTTGAAGGACACCCTGTGCATTAGGGTTAGCTTGAGGTGGCTGGTTTGGTTTGGTGTTCTGAATAATCGGTGGTCCAGGACTGTAACTAGAAACACTTCCCACTGGACTGTAACCATCTACTTGCCTACTAGAATAACTATAACCTCCTGCACTCGGTGCAGCAGCTGCCTTCTGCTCTGCAGATAAACCACCTTTAGTGTAACTGGGTCCAGATCTATCCAGAAACCCTTCAGGCTGTGCATGCCTTTCATAACTGGAAGTGAAGCCGAATGCTAGAAAGAGAAAACATTTGAACAGGTCAGTCTTGTAAAGAAGTTACTAAATTGAACTGCAGTTCGTGTAGCATCAATTCTTACCCTTTGCTTGCTGCCCCAAAGTCAACAGTGAAAGCACAAGCACTCTGAAAAAAGAACTCAATGTGAATAAAAATACACCAGGTAAGTACAATAATATATATCTTCCAAAATAAAAGTAACTTACCTCACAAAAAATCCAGAAGACATTTTTTGTTTTAAAGTTCAAACCAAACAGCCTGCAAGAAGTGTGCTGCTAGCAAAATGACTATTGTTCCAGATTCATGACAGCTTCAAAGACAGTGGCCCTTTTGTAGTGTTGGTGCCTGAGTCACACAATCATCACACTAATGAAGTAATTGGAATCAGGTTGGGACCTCAGCTGAGTCCCCTCTGGCAACCTGGCCAGGTGTTTAAACTTTAGCAAATTTTACACATTTCTAGTTCACTTCTGTATGCTAAAAGCTTTGCTTTAAATGTCAATTCACCCAAATTACAACCTTTAGCTGACCGCTAGGCTAATGTCCCCTTACAGATGATGGTTGAAGTTGAAGTAGTTTTGGTTTAATTTGTTGAAGTTTTGAGATTTTCACCTCTTTAATTGTAGCCTCAACCCAAATACAACAGAGGTTATAGAAGAACATCTACAAACAACACTATGAAATTACGAGTTTTATTAAAATATATTCTAAAACATTACAAAGTTCAGAAGTTGGTTGCTGCTCTTAATGTGTTGGTGTCCTTTATGTTGTTCAGATTTATCCCTCACAAGGTTGAGCTTAAAAAGGGCAAAGTATTTTGCGATGTTGCATCATATATCTATATTAGTTTGTCATTTAGACACAACTGCACTGTATATAACAGTGTGCTCTTCCACTGATGTTGAGAGATGCTTTGGGACTCTCTACTCTATCTAAAGAACCACTGTATGCTTACTTAAAATCAAGTATGCTTGTGGATCGAAACATGGTTTTGCTTGTTTTGACATATTGCATATTTTATATTACTGCCTATGATTTTCCAAAGCACATAATCAGACTTTAAATTGATTTACTTCCTCCAGGCAGCCATTGATTTACAGGACCCTATAAAAAGGTGTATGTTGCGAAGAAAGAACCAGCTAAAAAACATTTTTATTAGCATACATTCATGTTACTGGTTTCACTAAAATGTCATGCAAACACTTTTTCATTTATTAGCACATTACAAAGAAAGAAGCCATGCAGTCATGAAAACAGCAACTCCATTTTTATTTTATTTTATATCTCACAACTCAAAGCTATATTTCCATTTATATAAATCCACATTCAATAATATTTCAACTTCTGCTAAGAATTTTAATACAGAAAAATATATAAAATGATAGAGATGTACGGTGCTTATATTAACGAGCATAACATATGTAGATACTTCAGCCTTTAAACACCAAAAGATATACTGCTGAAGTAGGATGGGAGAAGGAATGAGTCAGATGGGAGGAAAAGTCAAAGATGCACACTAAAATTTAAAAAGAGAAAGAAATTAGAACTTTAAATAAGGAGTAGGAAGATGGAAGAGAGGATGAAAGTGAATGGAGTGATGGAGGAAAAGATAAAAGTGTGAATGTTGTGAAGGCCCGTTAGCTGAGTTTGAGGCCGAGGCAAAGAGCCAGCTCGTTCTTCTGGATCTTTCCGTCTCCATTGATGTCACAGACACCCATCAGAATATCTGATCATTACCAGTTTCTACCAGCTCTGAATATAAAGGTAATGTAACTGCACCTTCACCAGCTCCATCATATCCTTGACAAATCCATCAACTTCAGGACCCTCCAACGCACCTGTCTTACTCTATACACACAAAATATACATAAAATATTACATGTACTAAATTTTTAGTCTAACCTCTGCAATGGTTAAATTAAATGAAAGGAATAAAAAAGAGAGGTAAGTGCCAAACCTGTTAATAAACATAATTTCTTCGTTATCTCTAATTGAAATCAATATTATATGTTGACCTTTGACCCTTACCCTCATGAGCTCCACGCTACTGTCCAATGGCGTCTCTCTGCGAAACTGAAGCAGGAAGTTCTCATCCTCTGGCAGCATTATGGTGGCCAACTGGTGAAAAAAATATATGAACATGTTAATAAGTAGACTTTTCTAAAAACCCGGACACATGTCAGAGGAAAAGGGTTTCTTCCAGCGTTTTGGGCATCTGTAGCTCAGGAGGTAGAGTGCTCGTCCAGTGGTCAGAAGGTCAGTGTTTAAATTCCCACCCCCTGCAGTCAGCATGTGTCCAAGTGTCCTTGGGCAAGATACTGAACCCCAAATTGCTCTCGATGGCCAAAGGTATGTATGTGTCTGTGTGTCTGTCTGTCTCTGTGTGTGTGTGTATGTGTGTGAGAAAGAGTACGTCTCCATATGCTGTATAGTTTTCTGGGTTTTTTTATAAATATTTTTAATATACCACTTATTTATTTAGTTTACATTCTTTCTTTATCTGTACTATTGCTGTCTTTGTGCTGCTGCAACAATCAAATTTCCCCGCCAGGGATCAAAAAAGGTTCATCTAATCTAGGGGTCACCAACCTTTTTGATACAGAGAGCTACTTCGAGGGTATTGAATAATAAGAAGGGCTACTTGTTTGATACAAACTTCCTGAATAACATAGTTGCAGGTGGGGAGTTAGTTAGTTAGTTAGCATGGTAGCTTCTGTGACACGTACCGAAGTGTCTCCACAATGTGCCGCTTTGCTGTCGCCCCGCAAATCACACATACACACATTCTTCCTCCCAATCATTGTGAAAAAAGTTAGTTTTCTTTCACTTTTCTGCCATGTCAGCGACAGGAGAACTCAGAGCAGAGGCGCACGTGACAATGCCTCTGCTATGACATTGTCCTTTCCCTTAATGTGTCTAATGTCAAGGTCGTAGCACTGCAAAAACACAGACCATCTCATAAGTCTCTGATTCGAACATCTAAGAGACTGCAAGAAAATGAGAGGGTTATGATCAGTGTAAACCACCAGCGATGTTCCCCCTGCTCCTACATATACATCAAAATGCTATAGAGCCCAAATCAGTGCCAATGCTTCCTTCTCTATGACGGAATAGTTGGACTGATAACTTGTGAACTTCTTTGAAAAGAAGCTGACCGGTCTCACCACTCCTTGGTCATCCTCCTGGAGCAAGACGGCACCTGCACCCACTTGACTGGCATCTACCTGCAGCATAAATGTTTTATGAAAACCTGGTGCTGCTAGCACAGGGGAAGAGCACAAGAGTGATTTAACATTTTCAAAGGCTTGTTGGCACTCAGATGACCAAATAAATGTTGCCTTGGCCTTCAGCAATTCAGTCAACGAAAAATTCCTACAGAAACTCCTGTAATACCCCACTAAGCCCAAAAAACGCTGTAGTTCTTTTTTTGTTGTGGGCTGAGGATATTCAGAAATAGCCATGACTTTAGCCTGGACTGGAGCCACATGACCTTGCCCCACCACACGTCCCAGGTATGTCACTGTTGCCCTTGCAAATTCGCATTAGGCCAAATTAACGGTAAGCTGAGCTTCCGCCAAGCGATCAAATAACGCACGGATGCGCTGTAAGTGAGAGTGCCATGTGTCACTATAAATGACCAGATCATCCAAATAAACTGAACAACCGTCCAAACCGGACACAACACGCTTCATCAGGCCCTGGAATGTAACTGGCGCGTTTCTTAAACCAAACGGCATCAGAATATAAACCCGAAGGAACTATAAACGCCGATATTGCCGTGTAACTGTACTTCTTCATAGCTTGAAGGTAATATTTCTGGTTTGTTTTTAAAATCCCGAACTAACGAGTCAGTTGCCTCAGCGAAGGCATCTTTTATCTCTCCATCTTGGAAGGACTTCTTGATGTCGTGACTCACCCGGAACAATGCTTCGGTGGATGCCTTTGCATTCAGCTGTGTCAAACAGGATTGCTGTCTGATTAACTGCGATTTTAGTTCCCTTCCTCAACTCGGTTTTCAGAGGGAAGTCAGTGTCGTAGTTTTTATGAATAGTTCGAAAGTGCCTGTCCACATTTCCCTTTTTTTGGAATAGCAATGATAGATCAGACAAACACTTCGAATGTGACATGGTAAAAAAAAAAAAAACAGACCTCCCATTCTGCATGGAAGTGGTACGTTTTTGGCTTCTTACTTGGTCCAGCTCCCCCACTCATTTTGTATATCCCTTCTTTGGTAGATATAAATTGGCAGGCTAACAGTTTATGGAGTGTGCAAATTATAGTTGGTTCAAATCAATATCGTGGAGCCTTAGTATAGAAACTGTACTTACCTCCAGAATTTAGTGTTTGAGCTTAGCTCTGGCTCACATGGAGTGCGAAGTCATAATAACATTAAGAATGAACATAAGAGAAATATCGCTGAAACCACCAATGTCGGTCTATCAGTCTATAGTTTATCCATTCAGTGCTGGTAGATTCTCTGCAGATGCAGATGCAGAGGCAGTCACCCCCCCCCCCTCCACAGTGTTTTGGGGAACTTGATTTGTGTATAAAATGGGTGAAATAATGCAAATAGAAACAGTACAACCATATTACAGAGTCAAAGCATAACTTTTATTTTGCCTATATTTCATAGCAACAGTAGCGATGCAACAACAGGTACCCTGCCAAAAATCAAACGAGGCACATCTTAACACTACGCCACCAGGATGCCCAATATGTACATTTACTGTGACTGAGCATTTGAGTTTTGCCCTTACAGTATTAATATGCCACAATTCTTTATCCTCACTTAAGCATGACAAGGAACATTAAATATTTCCATTCTTAAGAAACACATTTAAGTTAGACCAACTGAGTTAGGATACCCAAGGTCAATGATGTCTGTTGTACACAGGCACCAGTTGCTGCTGCCACATGGGCTGGTACGGGGATGCCATTGGAACTTGTCTCGAACTTCTTAGATCAACATTCATTGGTGGGTTTGAGTCAGACGCAACACTTCATTGCAAAGGAATGTTCCACATGCCAGCGCTGCTTTGGAGCACCTGCTACTGGGGCCTGGACTGGTAGCCCCGCTGCTGGTAGCCCGGCTGCTGGGGCCTGGACTGGTAGCCCCGCTGCTGGTAGCCCGGCTGCTGGGGCCTGGACTGGTAGCCCCGCTGCTGGTAGCCCGGCTGCTGGGGCCTGGACTGGTAGCCCGGCTGCTGGGGCCTGGACTGGTAGCCCGGCTGCTGGGGCCTGGACTGGTAGCCCGGCTGCTGGGGCCTGGACTGGTAGCCCGGCTGCTGGGGCCTGGACTGGTAGCCCGGCTGCTGGGGCCTGGACTGGTAGCCCGGCTGCTGGGGCCTGGACTGGTAGCCCGGCTGCTGGGGACTGGACTGGTAGCCCGGCTGCTGGGGCCTGGACTGGTAGCCCGGCTGCTGGGGCCTGGACTGGTAGCCCGGCTGCTGGGGCCTGGACTGGTAGCCCGGCTGCTGGGGCCTGGACTGGTAGCCCGGCTGCTGGGGCCTGGACTGGTAGCCCGGCTGCTGGGGCCTGGACTGGTAGCCCGGCTGCTGGGGCCTGGACTGGTAGCCCGGCTGCTGGGGCCTGGACTGGTAGCAGTCTCTGCATAGCGGCATTGCAGTGTCAACCTCAGGTTGGGGAACAGAAGAAATACCCAACTGAAGAGAGTTCTCAGTCAGAGGTATACTCCACATGCCAGCATTGGCTTGAAGGACACCCTGTGCATTAGGGTTAGCTTGAGGTGGCTGGTTTGGTTTGGTGTTCTGAATAATCGGTGCGCCAGGACTGTAACTAGAAACACTTCCCACTGGACTGTAACCATCTACTTGCCTACTAGAATAACTACGATAACCTCCTGCACTCGGTGCAGCAGCTGCCTTCTGCTCTGCAGATAAACCACCTTTAGTGTAACTGGGTCCAGATCTATCCAGAAACCCTTCAGGCTGTGCATGCCTTTCATAACTGGAAGTGAAGCCGAGTGCTAGAAAGAGAAAACATTTGAACAGGTCAGTCTTGTAAAGAAGTTACTAAATTGAACTGCAGTTTGTGTAGCATCAATTCTTACCCTTTGCTTGCTGCCCCAAAATCAACAGTGAGAGCACAAGCACTCTGAAAAAAGAACTCAATGTGAATAAAAATACACCAGGTAAGTACAATAATATATCTCTTCCAAAATAAAAGTAACTTACCTCACAAAAAATCCAGAAGACATTTTTTGTTTTAAAGTTCAAACCAAACAGCCTGCAAGAAGTGTGCTGCTAGCAAAATGACTATTGTTCCAGATTCATGACAGCTTCAAAGACAGTGGCCCTTTTGTAGTGTTGGTGCCTGAGTCACACAATCATCACACTAATGAAGTAATTGGAATCAGGTTGGGACCTCAGCTGAGTCCCCTCTGGCAACCTGGCCAGGTGTTTAAACTTTAGCAAATTTTACACATTTCTAGTTCACTTCTGTATGCTAAAAGCTTTGCTTTAAATGTCAATTCACCCAAATTACAACCTTTAGCTGACCGCTAGGCTAATGTCCCCTTACAGATGATGGTTGAAGTTGAAGTAGTTTTGGTTTAATTTGTTGAAGTTTTGAGATTTTCACCTCTTTAATTGTAGCCTCAACCCAAATACAACAGAGGTTATAGAAGAACATCTACAAACAACACTATGAAATTACGAGTTTTATTAAAATATATTCTAAACATTACAAAGTTCAGAAGTTGGTTGCTGCTCTTAATGTGTTGGTGTCCTTTATGTTGTTCAGATTTATCCCTCACAAGGTTGAGCTTAAAAAGGGCAAAGTATTTTGCGATGTTGCATCATATATCTATATTAGTTTGTCATTTAGACACAACTGCACTGTATATAACAGTGTGCTCTTCCACTGATGTTGAGAGATGCTTTGGGACTCTCTACTCTATCTAAAGAACCACTGTATGCTTACTTAAAATCAAGTATGCTTGTGGATCGAAACATGGTTTTGCTTGTTTTGACATATTGCATATTTTATATTACTGCCTATGATTTTCCAAAGCACATAATCAGACTTTAGATTGATTTACTTCCTCCAGGCAGCCATTGATTTTCAGGACCCTATAAAAAGGTGTATGTTGCAGATTTAGGGTGTCAGCAAAGAAAGACATTTTTATTAACATACATTGATTCATGTTACTGGTTTCACTAAAATGTCATGCAAACACTTTTTCATTTATTAGCACATTACAAAGAAAGAAGCCATGCAGTCATGAAAACAGCAACTCCATTTTTATTTTATTTTATATCTCACAACTCAAAGCTATATTTCCATTTATATAAATCCACATTCAATAATATTTCAACTTCTGCTAAGAATTTTAATACAGAAAAATATATAAAATGATAGAGATGTACGGTGCTTATATTAACGAGCATAACATATGTAGATAAAAATATATGAACATGTTAATATGTAGACTTTTCTAAAAACCCGCACACATGTCAGAGGAAAAGGGTTTCTTCCAGCGTTTTGGGCATCTGTAGCTCAGGAGGTAGAGTGCTCGTCCAGTGGTCAGAAGGTCAGTGTTTAAATTCCCACCCCCTGCAGTCAGCATGTCGAATTGTCCTTGGGCAAGATACTGAACCCCAATATGCTGTCTGTATAGTAAAAAAAAAAAGAAAATGACTACATTTCTTTTTAATATACTACTTATTTATTTAGTTTACTTTCTTTCTTTATCTTTACTATTGCTGTCTTTGTGCTTCTGCAACAATCAAGTGTCCTCCCTAGGGACTGTTTCACAGTTTACAGAGGGCTTTTGCCTGAGCTAATTCATGTTTTGCTAACTATAGCGTGTCTGCTCTGTGTTTTATGTGTATATTATATATATATGTGTGTGTGTAAATGTATACATACATATTCTTTTCTGGTATCCCAAATCGTGGTATATTTCAAAATATGGCTCTGATAGTTTTCCCGGCACAGATAGGGAAACTTGGCATGATTGCGAATGCCATTTCATACCTTTTTTATTCTGCTATTCCACTCGTATATATCAACACTATGATTAACGTACTGTAAATGCTCTTATTCTGTCTAATTTTTGCGTTTTTGCAGTGAAGCACTTTGGGTTGCAATTCTTGTATGAATACAAATAAAGCTTATTATTATTATTATTATTATTATTATTATTATTATTATTATTATTATTATTATTATTATTATTATTATTATTATTATTATTATTATATATTTTGCTAACATTACATTATGTTACAGTTCATTTAGCTGAAAACGTCTGCTATATGTGTTGAAAATACTTCAATAATAAAATCAAAGTCAAACACTATGAATATACTCTTTATTAATATAATACTCCCTCCTTTTGAGACATGGTCAATACCGTGTCTCAAAACACATGCACATTGATATCAGCTGCTTAGTAGCACTAAGTTCTTCTCTGGTCAAGTACTCTTTCAAAAGTCGTCTTTGTCTTGTCTGCAAATATTCTTTTTCTTACTTTGTAGCTGCATTCTGCACCTCTTTCAATATCTTGCTGTCTATGTGTTCTGGTGTGTCTGTCTTCTCATTCACATATTGTTGCTTACTGTCTCTGGATCAGTTCTTTTCGTATGTGTCCGCATTTACATAAAGCAATAGACTTTAGTAGCTGTACTGCCTCTAATAGATCTTCTATTAGAGTGTGATGTTTAATAGGTTTGTTAGTTGATGTTACCATACCTCTATTCTGTCCCTGTTGAGCAAACACATGTAATGTTGAAAATACATAGTTACTGTCAGTGTAAATATTTACAACAACTTTGTCTTCTTTAATCTGCATGCCACTGTCAATGCCAGTTGAAGGGCCACAGGGGCCCATTGTTGATCTCATACTTTTAAAATAAGGTCCTGATAGTTTAAAACATTTACAAGAATGGTGTGCCAATATTATTTTATACTATTTTAATTCAGCTATTTTATCTGCTATTTTAGATTACTTTAATTCTGGCTATTTAATTTCTTCTATTTTATACTATTTTAATTACCTGCTATTGTATCTGCTATTTTATACTATTTTAATTGCCTGCTATTTTATCTGCTATTTTATACTATTTTAATTCTGATATTGTTCTAATGGTACTTCAGACTCATTTACATCAACACTGTGATTATTGTACTGTAAATGCTCTGATTCTGTCTAATCTTGTACTAATTGTTATGTTTTTGCTGTGAAGCACTTTGGGCTGTAATTCTTCTATGAAAGGTGATAAATAAAGCTTATTATTATTATTATTATTATTATTATTATTATTATTATTATTATTATTATTATTATTAGGTGCTTGTAATAAAGTGTTCTTCCTCTCCTCATCAAGTGCTCTGCCTGATTGTGAAATGTTGTAACCCAAATACTTTACTATTGATTTGAACAATTGTAGTTTATTATTGCTAACGTTGTGTCCTTGCTGACATAAAAATGCTAACAAAGTATTTTACAATTCTGTTCTGCTTTTGTGCAAATCAAAACGTAGAATAATATCTGGAGGGAATTTCTAGGAGGGTCAAATTTTGCTAGATTATCTGATCTTGTCTGAGAAAAGATATTAAGGCTCTCACAATATCCTTATGGTATTCTTGTGTAAGTGCACTTATTTCCCTCATATTGGAAAGTAAACTAAAACTGACTTTCTTTTTCCACTTGGCTGGAAAAGAATGCGTTTGCTAAATCTATTACTAACAATAATTTGCTCTCTGGAGCCATGTTATTTAAAAATGTGAATGTATCTGGGACTGTGGATGCTCTTGGTACTACAGCCTTATTTAGCACCTGTAAATCTGGTACCATTCTCCATCCTGTAGATGGTGCTGTTTTCCTTACTGGAAATAATAGTGTATTTGCAAGGTTTGTTGCATACATTCAATGATTACTCCTGACACAATTAAACCTTCACTATTGATCTAATTCTCTCAGACGCTTCTTACTTAATCAGATTCCGTCTCAAATACGGTCTGATGCTAAAGTCTTCTAACTATTTTCTCTAAACGTATTCTACCGTTCTATTTTACACTCTTTATTCTGATTATTCTATGGCATCGTTCTGTTCTAATCACTGCCTTGCAGGCTCCGGAATTACACAAAAAGTCTACATATCTGTCTTCCACACACACATTGAACCACGGTCTCTCTTAAAATAGGAGGCACATGTCTACACTCTTCAGTTCTAACAGTTCTGACTCTTTTAATTGGCTCTTTGATAGTGTGTGTGAATGCAGATATATACGACCTGAGTTGTTGTGTTCGTAGCTCCCTTTCCCGTTTCTAGCTTTACGTTCCACTTAGGAGCCTACAAAAAGTCACAGTAAAACATGATTGTTTGAAAAAACGGTCAATTGCAATGTGAGAAAATGATGGTAACTAGTCTGGCCCTAATTCAGGTTCATTGTTTGCTTTTTACCATACTCATCTGGCTGAATAATGTCTCGACTTCAGCATTCGAGTGTGGCAAGGACAACACAGACACAGGTGCCATGGCAAATTCCTGAAACGGGTTGTTATCTGCTGCATCCCTAATCTTCCAAATCTCACTCCAGAAGCCCACTTCTGTTTTGTTTCATTCCACTTACTAATATGGATGGCACGCCATTGTTGGACAATCTTGTCTATCTCTGCAGGAGAGGAGCTTGACTATTTTTTTAATTTCTCCCAGGCTCTTATTGTGCTTTTACTTGGATTCAAACAAGTAGTCACATGTTCAATTGAGAGTTTCAACTATACTCCGGCTCACATGGAGTGCTGTACCTTCATCATTAAGAACGAACATATGAGAGAAATATCCCAGCAACCAGTAATGTCAGTCTTCCATTTTCAAAAGTTTATCCATTCAGGGCTGGTGGATTCTCCGCAGATGCATTTCCCCCCACTATACCTTTTCATCCTACAGTGTTTTTGGGAACTTTGTGTACACAATGGTGAAATAAGTCAACTAGAAAACAGTACAACCATATCTTTTTTTGCCTTTATTTCTCAATAGAGATGCAAAAGGTACCCTGAAAAAAAATCAAACTGGGGACGTCTTAACACAACGCCCAAAAATGTACATTTAACGCGACTTAAGCATTTTTGGAATTTTGCCTGCAAAGTATTACTATTCCACAATCCTTTATCCTCACTTAAGAATAACAAAGAACATATTTAATTTCGGTCAACGCCCAAGGTCAATGATATCTGTTGTACACAGACAGCAGTTGCTGCTGCCACGTGGGATGGTACTGGGATGCCATTGGAACTAGTCTCAAACTTCTTGCGTCAACATTCATTTGTGGGCAAAGAGCCGGCTCGTTCTTCTGGATCAAGCTCCAAATCCAAAGTCCAAAATGTCAAGTCCAGCAGCCACTGGTCGTCATTCAGTTGCTTGTTTTCTGCATTTTCATTGACAAGGAGAAACTCCCTTACCTCTGAACAGGGCTCTCAAAATCTCTGCAGGAATTTCCCACTACTAAGTCATCTCACGTCAGTGTGTAGCAAGAGGTCAGAGTAGTTACAGTCAGCCTCCTCCATATTTGCACGGAACAGCCGTCTTTGAAAAGATCTCGCTCGATTTTCGTTGCCACACCCATTATCTCTTTCATGTTTAGCATTTTTGCACATAATTCTTGTTGGTGTTTTACGCAGTGGTAATTAAGGAAAGCATCGTCCTCCCTGCACTTGGTAATAAATCCATTCAAGTGGCCCACCATTGCGGGCGCAGCGTCGGTCATTACTTCACAACGCCGTGTAACTGTACTTCTTGATAGCTTGAAGATAATATTTCTGGTTTATTTTTAAAGTCCTGAACCAACGAGTCAGCTGCCTCAGCGAAGGCATCATTTATCAGTTGTTGTGGAAGTTTTCCTGCTTTACTCTGGAGAGATGTATAGAAAATCAAATACGTGGTGATAGAGACAGAGTTGTCTTTGTGCATTTATTTGTGGCCACAAAATGGCACCAGTTTCACAGAATACAGCGTAGTCTATGGAAGGGCACACGTTAGAAGAAGACACATAGGCATTTTATACAATTTGGTTTGGAGGCGAGGTGAGGAAAGAAACACAGGGGGCCGGGCCAAACTGCCCTTTGATGCTTGTAAGGTAATAGTTATGTAAACAGAGTATTGGGTGATACACTCAATATTCTGTCTCAGTATGTTAAACAGTTTGATCAAGATTTGGGTGTGTCCTGTCTTTTGTTTTGATCAGGATGCTAAAACATTTGGGTGGGTCCTGTCTTTTGTTAGTTCAGTATCAGTCTAATCAGGATGCGTCTGTCTTGTATTAACATGACCGGCACTTCTATGTTAGCATCAAATGGCAGTTGGCTTGTTTAACATAGGAAACTTATATAATTATATAAACATACTGGCACCTTGCAGTCTTTAAGTAAGTACATCATAAATATGTCATGGAAATCTAGCTGGGTTTTATATTTACAGAGCCATGAGGTAGATAAGCATTAGTGAGAGGTAAGGACAGAATTATACTTCGGTGTCTGAACATTCAGAATCTGTGTACAGAAATGTACAATCTTCATGTTGTGTTTGGTCCTTGTCTGGGAGTGAAGTGTACTGTACGAATGCTGTGGAAATACTAGTTTTCTGATTAAAGGAACAACACAACAGCACAGAAAATTATAAACAGTAGCTAAGTGTGTGGTGTGTGTGCGGTGTGGTGCTGGTGGTAGTTTGGCACACTACTTGTCGTCGTCTGTTTCTTTGTTCTTTTCCTGATGATTTGTTACGGCTTTGCAGTGGCTTGCATGGACCCAAGTAGCTCTTTCTGCAACCTTTATTGCCGTCTGGGTGACGAGGAGGATGAGGTATGGACCCTGCCAACGACTGGTTTTCCAGCTCTTGCTGCGGAAATTCTTGATCAGCACCATGTCTCCGGGCTGGAGGCTGTGCAGGGGTCCGTCTGCAGGTGTTGGTAGGGCTGCATTGTGTAGGAGGCACTCCTGGAGTGTCTTCAGAATCGATGCATATTACAGAGCGGAGTGTGTGTGCTGTACAGTGTCATTTTTATAGACGTCTAGAGGGAGAGTACATAATAAATGATGTGTGTGTGGGTTGCCAGTCATCAGCTGACTCCCAATCTTTAACAAGAGGGCCCAAATCTTGCCATTTGTCTGCCGGAGCTTTTGCTAGAGAGACATGTTGCACCGCCCCTGACACTTGATACAACGTTGATTGGCGGGGTGTGAGAGTAACAGAAATAGCGCTGCGCAGCGAGCTCCAATACATAGTATTCAACATTATCTCATCATTAATGTCATCCATAAGAAAATCCTGCTGAAAACATTGAGATGCACCTCCTTCAGCCACATGAACAGTACAATGCAAATGATCATTAGGCATGAATACAGCATTGGAAAGAACCCGCTGATGGGTCAAATGTATCAGTTTTTCTGATACAGGAAAATTTAGGAGCCAAAGATACACAAATGATGTATCAGGTTGCCATAATGCAGTGTTGAGCATTATGGGAGATGAACGTCTGACTTCTAAACCTTCATCGGTGGAGATGAGGTTGAGACCAAACTGTAATATCAAATCTCTTCCCATCAAATTTATGGGACAGACTGATGATAATAGAAAACTGTGTTTAACAGATGAGGGAAAAGGGTGGCTGTTATCACCTATATCTGTGCATTTTACTGGCATGGAGAATCTTTCTTTAACAGTAACACCCGCAGCTCCAATAGAATGGATGTATCGGCCACTCAACTTGCAGTCAGGCAGATCACTAATTTTAACAACAGAGTGAGTGGCACCTGAATCAACCAAAAATACAATCTTTTTACCTAGGATGTCAAAAGACAGAGTGGGGAACTTTTCATACGAATTCTTAGCATTGTATTTTACATATGTGCCCACTGGTTTCATAACTTCTCCCTGCAGCTGTTCAATAGCATTGACAATTTGTGTGTATGTGTGTGTTTCACTTCCCTGTTCTGTAGCTTCGGGCGGCGCATGTTCCTCTCCTGTCAGGCTGTGTTCACCGACCTCTCCAATGTCTGTCTGCCGTCAGTTTCCAGCTGTGTAGTCCTGACTGAATTCCTGTTGTTCGCGTCCCTGTTGTCGGTTGCGTCTTTCTGGACAATCTTTGCTTCGTCGGTGAGGTTTATTCGGGCCAAGGCTTCGCTTAGGATGGCGATCTTTCTGTCATTACTGTTCACTGGTAGCGGCAGGATACGATGTTCTCCTTCCGCTTCTTGTGGTGTAGCGGCAGCCTGTGGTTGTGGTCCTGGTGGAGGAGTAGTTGGTGCAGATAGCACAGTTGGGAGAGGTGGGAACGGACAGCCATCCAAGAGGGAATCACGCCGGCCTTTTACAGAGGGATACAAAGAAGCCGTGACAGTGTGTGTGTTAAATGGGTTATGCGGATTGGGACTGAGAGGGACATATGGTGGCGCAGGGGTAAACATCCAACTTTTTATGTCTTTCTTATCTTTCTCAATACCAAAAACCAATTTTTCACAATCATTCACATCCAAACATCCTTCTAATTTATACATTTTTGCAGTGAAGCTCTTTCGGCTGCAATTCGTAAATCTCTTCACACCTCTTCTAGGGAGGGGGAGAAATGCATGCAGCAGCTGCAGCATCTCCAGCTGTGCCCTGTGGCCCCTGCACTTTTGTGAAACTTAAACGTAAACATTAAACTCTCTCTTATAAGTCCTTTATTTTTTATTTGCTTTAAAAAAACCTTTGGAAATGCATTTCCGTCCAAATTGATAAATTTGACAAACTGTCTTCACCATATTTCTTCATGACATTTACGATCGGACCCTCAGGAGCGTCTAACTCCCTACACTGTTTAGCACCCACACTAAACTCTCAGGAGATTCTAACTCCCTACCTCATTAAATTGCTATTACACTGCCCATCTTGGAAGGTGTTAATGATGGCGTGACTCACCCGGAACGATGCCTTTGCATTCAGCTGTGTCAAACATGATTGCTGTCCGATTAACTGCAATTTTAGTTCCCTTCCTCATCTCGCTTTTCAGAGGGAAGTCAGTGTCGTAGTTTTTATGAACAGTTCGAAAGTGCCTGTCCACATTTCCCTTTTTTGGAATAGCAATGATAGATCAGACAAACACTTCGAATGTGACATGGTAAAAAAAAAAACCAGACCTCCCATTCTGCATGGAAGTGGTACGTTTTTGGCTTACTTGGTCCAGCTCCCCCACTCATTTTGTATATCCTTCTTTGGTAGATATAAATTGGCAGGCTAACTGTTTATGGAGTGTGTAAATTATAGTTGGTTCAAATCAATATCGTGGAGCCTTAGTATAGAAACTGTACTTACCTCCAGAATTTAGTGTTTGAGCTTAGCTCTGGCTCACATGGAGTGCGAAGTCATAATAACATTAAGAATGAACATAAGAGAAATATCGCTGAAACCACCAATGTCGGTCTATCAGTCTATAGTTTATCCATTCAGTGCTGGTAGATTCTCTGCAGATGCAGATGCAGAGGCAGTCACCCCCCCACAGTGTTTTGGGGAACTTGATTTGTGTATAAAATGGGTGAAATAATGCAAATAGAAACAGTACAACCATATTACAGAGTCAAAGCATAACTTTTATTTTATCTATATTTCGCAACAGTAGCGATGCAACAACAGGTACCCTGCCAAAAATCAAACGAGGCACATCTTAACACTACGCCACCAGGATGCCCAATATGTACATTTACTGTGACTGAGCATGTGAGTTTTGCCCTTACAGTATTAATATGCCACAATTCTTTATCCTCACTTAAGCATGACAAGGAACATTAACCATCCCCATTCTTAAGGAACACATTTAAGTTAGACCAACTGAGTTAGGAAACCCAAGGTCAATGATGTCTGTTGTACACAGGCACCAGTTGCTGCTGCCATGTGGGATGGTATGGGGATGCCATTGGAACTGGTCTCGAACTTCTTAGATCAACATTCATTGGTGGGTTTGAGTCAGACGCAACACTTCATTGGAAAGGAATATTCCACATGCCAGCGCTGCTTTGGAGCACTACTGGCTACTGGGGCCTGGACTGGTAGCCCGGCTGCTGGGGCCTGGACTGGTAGCCCGGCCGCTGGTAGCCCGGCTGCTGGGGCCTGGGCTGGTAGCCCGGCTGCTGGGGCCTGGACTGGTAGCCCGGCCGCTGGGGCCTGGACTGGTAGCCCGGCTGCTGGGGCCTGGACTGGTAGCCCGGCTGCTGGGGCCTGGACTGGTAGCCCGGCTGCTGGGGCCTGGACTGGTAGCCCGGCTGCTGGGGCCTGGACTGGTAGCCCGGCTGCTGGGGCCTGGACTGGTAGCCCGGCTGCTGGGGACTGGACTGGTAGCCCGGCTGCTGGGGCCTGGACTGGTAGCCCGGCTGCTGGGGCCTGGACTGGTAGCCCGGCTGCTGGGGCCTGGACTGGTAGCCCGGCTGCTGGGGCCTGGACTGGTAGCCCGGCTGCTGTGGCCTGGACTGGTAGCAGTTTCCGCATCGCGGCATTGCAGTGTCAACCTCAGGTTGGGGAACAGAAGAAATACCCAACTGAAGAGAGTTCTCAGTCAGAGGTATACTCCACATGCCAGCTTTGGCTTGAAGGACACCCTGTGCATTAGGGTTAGCTTGAGGTGGCTGGTTTGGTTTGGTGTTCTGAATAATCGGTGGTCCAGGACTGTAACTAGAAACACTTCCCACTGGACTGTAACCATCTACTTGCCTACTAGAATAACTATAACCTCCTGCACTCGGTGCAGCAGCTGCCTTCTGCTCTGCAGATAAACCACCTTTAGTGTAACTGGGTCCAGATCTATCCAGAAACCCTTCAGGCTGTGCATGCCTTTCATAACTGGAAGTGAAGCCGAATGCTAGAAAGAGAAAACATTTGAACAGGTCAGTCTTGTAAAGAAGTTACTAAATTGAACTGCAGTTCGTGTAGCATCAATTCTTACCCTTTGCTTGCTGCCCCAAAGTCAACAGTGAAAGCACAAGCACTCTGAAAAAAGAACTCAATGTGAATAAAAATACACCAGGTAAGTACAATAATATATCTCTTCCAAAATAAAAGTAACTTACCTCACAAAAAATCCAGAAGACATTTTTTGTTTTAAAGTTCAAACCAAACAGCCTGCAAGAAGTGTGCTGCTAGCAAAATGACTATTGTTCCAGATTCATGACAGCTTCAAAGACAGTGGCCCTTTTGTAGTGTTGGTGCCTGAGTCACACAATCATCACACTAATGAAGTAATTGGAATCAGGTTGGGACCTCAGCTGAGTCCCCTCTGGCAACCTGGCCAGGTGTTTAAACTTTAGCAAATTTTACACATTTCTAGTTCACTTCTGTATGCTAAAAGCTTTGCTTTAAATGTCAATTCACCCAAATTACAACCTTTAGCTGACCGCTAGGCTAATGTCCCCTTACAGATGATGGTTGAAGTTGAAGTAGTTTTGGTTTAATTTGTTGAAGTTTTGAGATTTTCACCTCTTTAATTGTAGCCTCAACCCAAATACAACAGAGGTTATAGAAGAACATCTACAAACAACACTATGAAATTACGAGTTTTATTAAAATATATTCTAAAACATTACAAAGTTCAGAAGTTGGTTGCTGCTCTTAATGTGTTGGTGTCCTTTATGTTGTTCAGATTTATCCCTCACAAGGTTGAGCTTAAAAAGGGCAAAGTATTTTGCGATGTTGCATCATATATCTATATTAGTTTGTCATTTAGACACAACTGCACTGTATATAACAGTGTGCTCTTCCACTGATGTTGAGAGACGCTTTGGGACTCTCTACTCTATCTAAAGAACCACTGTATGCTTACTTAAAATCAAGTATGCTTGTGGATCGAAACATGGTTTTGCTTGTTTTGACATATTGCATATTTTATATTACTGCCTATGATTTTCCAAAGCACATAATCAGACTTTAAATTGATTTACTTCCTCCAGGCAGCCATTGATTTTCAGGACCCTATAAAAAGGTGTATGTTGCGAAGAAAGAACCAGCTAAAAAACATTTTTATTAGCATACATTCATGTTACTGGTTTCACTAAAATGTCATGCAAACACTTTTTCATTTATTAGCACATTACAAAGAAAGAAGCCATGCAGTCATGAAAACAGCAACTCCATTTTTATTTTATTTTATATCTCACAACTCAAAGCTATATTTCCATTTATATAAATCCACATTCAATAATATTTCAACTTCTGCTAAGAATTTTAATACAGAAAAATATATAAAATGATAGAGATGTACGGTGCTTATATTAACGAGCATAACATATGTAGATACTTCAGCCTTTAAACACCAGAAGATATACTGCTGAAGTAGGATGGGAGAAGGAATGAGTCAGATGGGAGGAAAAGTCAAAGATGCACACTAAAATTTAAAAAGAGAAAGAAATTAGAACTTTAAATAAGGAGTAGGAAGATGGAAGAGAGGATGAAAGTGAATGGAGTGATGGAGGAAAAGATAAAAGTGTGAATGTTGTGAAGGCCCGTTAGCTGAGTTTGAGGCCGAGGCAAAGAGCCAGCTCGTTCTTCTGGATCTTTCCGTCTCCATTGATGTCACAGACACCCATCAGAATATCTGATCATTACCAGTTTCTACCAGCTCTGAATATAAAGGTAATGTAACTGCACCTTCACCAGCTCCATCATATCCTTGACAAATCCATCAACTTCAGGACCCTCCAACGCACCTGTCTTACTCTATACACACAAAATATACATAAAATATTACATGTACTAAATGTTTAGTCTAACCTCTGCAATGGTTAAATTAAATGAAAGGAATAAAAAAGAGAGGTAAGTGCCAAACCTGTTAATAAACATAATTTCTTCGTTATCTCTAATTGAAATCAATATTATATGTTGACCTTTGACCCTTACCCTCATGAGCTCCACGCTACTGTCCAATGGCGTCTCTCTGCGAAACTGAAGCAGGAAGTTCTCATCCTCTGGCAGCATTATGGTGGCCAACTGGTGAAAAAAATATATGAACATGTTAATAAGTAGACTTTTCTAAAAACCCGGACACATGTCAGAGGAAAAGGGTTTCTTCCAGCGTTTTGGGCATCTGTAGCTCAGGAGGTAGAGTGCTCGTCCAGTGGTCAGAAGGTCAGTGTTTAAATTCCCACCCCCTGCAGTCAGCATGTGTCCAAGTGTCCTTGGGCAAGATACTGAACCCCAAATTGCTCTCGATGGCCAAAGGTATGTATGTGTCTGTGTGTCTGTCTGTCTCTGTGTGTGTGTATGTGTGTGAGAAAGAGTACGTCTCCATATGCTGTATAGTTTTCTGGGTTTTTTTATAAATATTTTTAATATACCACTTATTTATTTAGTTTACATTCTTTCTTTATCTGTACTATTGCTGTCTTTGTGCTGCTGCAACAATCAAATTTCCCCGCCAGGGATCAAAAAAGGTTCATCTAATCTAGGGGTCACCAACCTTTTTGATACAGAGAGCTACTTCGAGGGTATTGAATAATAAGAAGGGCTACTTGTTTGATACAAACTTCCTGAATAACATAGTTGCAGGTGGGGAGTTAGTTAGTTAGTTAGCATGGTAGCTTCTGTGACACGTACCGAAGTGTCTCCACAATGTGCCGCTTTGCTGTCGCCCCGCAAATCACACATACACACATTCTTCCTCCCAATCATTGTGAAAAAAGTTAGTTTTCTTTCACTTTTCTGCCATGTCAGAGACAGGAGAACTCAGAGCAGAGGCGCACGTGACAATGCCTCTGCTATGACATTGTCCTTTCCCTTAATGTGTCTAATGTCAAGGTCGTAGCACTGCAAAAACACAGACCATCTCATAAGTCTCTGATTCGAACATCTAAGAGACTGCAAGAAAATGAGAGGGTTATGATCAGTGTAAACCACCAGCGATGTTTCCCCTGCTCCTACATATACATCAAAATGCTATAGAGCCCAAATCAGTGCCAATGTTTCCTTCATCTATGACGGAATAGTTGGACTGATAACTTGTGAACTTCTTTGAAAAGAAGCTGACCGGTCTCACCACTCCTTGGTCATCCTCCTGGAGCAAGACGGCACCTGCACCCACTTGACTGGCATCTACCTGCAGCATAAATGTTTTATGAAAACCTGGAGCTGCTAGCACAGGGGAAGAGCACAAGAGTGATTTAACATTTTCAAAGGCTTGTTGGCACTCAGATGACCAAATAAATGTTGCCTTGGCCTTCAGCAATTCAGTCAACGAAAAATTCCTACAGAAACTCCTGTAATACCCCACTAAGCCCAAAAAACGCTGTAGTTCTTTTTTTGTTGTGGGCTGAGGATATTCAGAAATAGCCATGACTTTAGCCTGGACTGGAGCCACATGACCTTGCCCCACCACACGTCCCAGGTATGTCACTGTTGCCCTTGCAAATTCGCATTAGGCCAAATTAACGGTAAGCTGAGCTTCCGCCAAGCGATCAAATAACGCACGGATGCGCTGTAAGTGAGAGTGCCATGTGTCACTATAAATGACCAGATCATCCAAATAAACTGAACAACCGTCCAAACCGGACACAACACGCTTCATCAGGCCCTGGAATGTAACTGGCGCGTTTCTTAAACCAAACGGCATCAGAATATAAACCCGAAGGAACTATAAACGCCGATATTGCCGTGTAACTGTACTTCTTCATAGCTTGAAGGTAATATTTCTGGTTTGTTTTTAAAATCCCGAACTAACGAGTCAGTTGCCTCAGCGAAGGCATCTTTTATCTCTCCATCTTGGAAGGACTTCTTGATGTCGTGACTCACCCGGAACAATGCTTCGGTGGATGCCTTTGCATTCAGCTGTGTCAAACAGGATTGCTGTCTGATTAACTGCGATTTTAGTTCCCTTCCTCAACTCGGTTTTCAGAGGGAAGTCAGTGTCGTAGTTTTTATGAATAGTTCGAAAGTGCCTGTCCACATTTCCCTTTTTTTGGAATAGCAATGATAGATCAGACAAACACTTCGAATGTGACATGGTAAAAAAAAAAAAAACAGACCTCCCATTCTGCATGGAAGTGGTACGTTTTTGGCTTCTTACTTGGTCCAGCTCCCCACTCATTTTGTATATCCCTTCTTTGGTAGATATAAATTGGCAGGCTAACAGTTTATGAGTGTGCAAATTATAGTTGGTTCAAATCAATATCGTGGAGCCTTAGTATAGAAACTGTACTTACCTCCAGAATTTAGTGTTTGAGCTTAGCTCTGGCTCACATGGAGTGCGAAGTCATAATAACATTAAGAATGAACATAAGAGAAATATCGCTGAAACCACCAATGTCGGTCTATCAGTCTATAGTTTATCCATTCAGTGCTGGTAGATTCTCTGCAGATGCAGTCATCCCCCCCCCTCCACAGTGTTTTGGGGAACTTGATTGGTGTATAAAATGGGTGAAATAATGCAAATAGAAACAGTACAACCATATTACAGAGTCAAAGCATAACTTTTATTTTGCCTATATTTCATAGCAACAGTAGCGATGCAACAACAGGTACCCTGCCAAAAATCAAACGAGGCACATCTTAACACTACGCCACCAGGATGCCCAATATGTACATTTACTGTGACTGAGCATTTGAGTTTTGCCCTTACAGTATTAATATGCCACAATTCTTTATCCTCACTTAAGCATGACAAGGAACATTAAATATTTCCATTCTTAAGAAACACATTTAAGTTAGACCAACTGAGTTAGGATACCCAAGGTCAATGATGTCTGTTGTACACAGGCACCAGTTGCTGCTGCCACATGGGCTGGTACGGGGATGCCATTGGAACTTGTCTCGAACTTCTTAGATCAACATTCATTGGTGGGTTTGAGTCAGACGCAACACTTCATTGCAAAGGAATGTTCCACATGCCAGCGCTGCTTTGGAGCACCTGCTACTGGGGCCTGGACTGGTAGCCCCGCTGCTGGTAGCCCGGCTGCTGGGGCCTGGACTGGTAGCCCCGCTGCTGGTAGCCCGGCTGCTGGGGCCTGGACTGGTAGCCCCGCTGCTGGTAGCCCGGCTGCTGGGGCCTGGACTGGTAGCCCGGCTGCTGGGGCCTGGACTGGTAGCCCGGCTGCTGGGGCCTGGACTGGTAGCCCGGCTGCTGGGGCCTGGACTGGTAGCCCGGCTGCTGGGGCCTGGACTGGTAGCCCCGCTGCTGGTAGCCCGGCTGCTGGGGCCTGGACTGGTAGCCCGGCTGCTGGGGCCTGGACTGGTAGCCCGGCTGCTGGGGCCTGGACTGGTAGCCCGGCTGCTGGGGCCTGGACTGGTAGCCCGGCTGCTGGGGCCTGGACTGGTAGCCCTGGCTGCTGGGGCCTGGACTGGTAGCCCGGCTGCTGGGGCCTGGACTGGTAGCCCGGCTGCTGGGGCCTGGACTGGTAGCCCGGCTGCTGGGGCCTGGACTGGTAGCCCGGCTGCTGGGGCCTGGACTGGTAGCAGTCTCTGCATAGCGGCATTGCAGTGTCAACCTCAGGTTGGGGAACAGAAGAAATACCCAACTGAAGAGAGTTCTCAGTCAGAGGTATACTCCACATGCCAGCATTGGCTTGAAGGACACCCTGTGCATTAGGGTTAGCTTGAGGTGGCTGGTTTGGTTTGGTGTTCTGAATAATCGGTGCGCCAGGACTGTAACTAGAAACACTTCCCACTGGACTGTAACCATCTACTTGCCTACTAGAATAACTACGATAACCTCCTGCACTCGGTGCAGCAGCTGCCTTCTGCTCTGCAGATAAACCACCTTTAGTGTAACTGGGTCCAGATCTATCCAGAAACCCTTCAGGCTGTGCATGCCTTTCATAACTGGAAGTGAAGCCGAGTGCTAGAAAGAGAAAACATTTGAACAGGTCAGTCTTGTAAAGAAGTTACTAAATTGAACTGCAGTTTGTGTAGCATGAATTCTTACCCTTTGCTTGCTGCCCCAAAATCAACAGTGAGAGCACAAGCACTCTGAAAAAAGAACTCAATGTGAATAAAAATACACCAGGTAAGTACAATAATATATCTCTTCCAAAATAAAAGTAACTTACCTCACAAAAAATCCAGAAGACATTTTTTGTTTTAAAGTTCAAACCAAACAGCCTGCAAGAAGTGTGCTGCTAGCAAAATGACTATTGTTCCAGATTCATGACAGCTTCAAAGACAGTGGCCCTTTTGTAGTGTTGGTGCCTGAGTCACACAATCATCACACTAATGAAGTAATTGGAATCAGGTTGGGACCTCAGCTGAGTCCCCTCTGGCAACCTGGCCAGGTGTTTAAACTTTAGCAAATTTTACACATTTCTAATTCACTTCTGTATGCTAAAAGCTTTGCTTTAAATGTCAATTCACCCAAATTACAACCTTTAGCTGACCGCTAGGCTAATGTCCCCTTACAGATGATGGTTGAAGTTGAAGTAGTTTTGGTTTAATTTGTTGAAGTTTTGAGATTTTCACCTCTTAAATTTCTGCCTCAACCCAAATACAACAGAGGTTATAGAAGAACATCTACAAACAACACTATGAAATTACGAGTTTTATTAAAATATATTCTAAAACATTACAAAGTTCAGAAGTTGGTTGCTGCTCTTAATGTGTTGGTGTCCTTTATGTTGTTAAGATTTATCCCTCACAAGGTTGAGCTTAAAAAGGGCAAAGTATTTTGCGATGTTGCATCATATATCTATATTAGTTTGTCATTTAGACACAACTGCACTGTATATAACAGTGTGCTCTTCCACTGATGTTGAGAGATGCTTTGGGACTCTCTACTCTATCTAAAGAACCACTGTATACTTACTATTGATTTACTTCCTCAAGGCAGCCATTAATTTTCAGGACCCTATAAAAAAGGTGTATGTTGCAGATTTAGGGTGTCAGCGAAGAAATACTTTTTATTAGCATACATTCATGTTACTGGTTTCACTAAAATGTCATGCAAAAAACTTTTTCATTTATTAGCAAATTACAACGAAAGAAGCCATGCAGTCATGAAAACAGCAACTCCATTTTCTTTTCCTTTTTATCTCACAACTCAAAGCTATATTTCCATTTATATAAATCTACATTCAATAATATTTCAACTTCTGCTAAGAATTTTAATACAGAAAAATATATAAAATGATAGAGATGTACGGTGCTTATATTAACGAGCATAACATATGTAGATACTTCAGCCTTTAAACACCAGAAGATATACTGCTGAAGTAGGATGGGAGAAGGAATGAGTCAGATGGGAGGAAAAGTCAAAGATGCACACTAAAATTTAAAAAGAGAAAGAAATTAGAACTTTAAATAAGGAGTAGGAAGATGGAAGAGAGGATGAAAGTGAATGGAGTGATGGAGGAAAAGATAGAAGTGTGAATGTTGTGAAGGCCCGTTAGCTGAGTTTGAGTCCGAGGCAAAGAGCCAGCTCGTTCTTCTGGATCTTTCCGTCTCCATTGATGTCACAGTGACCCATCAGGGCATCCCTGAACTTGTCCAGGTCTGTGCCACTAATGCTGGGCTGGAGGAGAGGGTTGGGGTTTGGAAGAGTAACAGAGAAGTCAGAGGCGTCCTGATTGGTAAAAATGTAAAATGAATGACACTGACTGATATCTGATCATTACCAGCTCTGAATATAAAGGTAATGTAACTGCACCTTCACCAGCTCCATCATATCCTTGACAAATCCATCAACTTCAGGACCCTCCAACGCACCTGTCTTACTCCACTCACACAATTTCATCCTATTAGACATTTGTTGGAAATTGTCATAATTAGCATATGAATTCTTGAGTTGTGACCAAAACTGTGTTTTTTGTGATGTTACAGTGACCTTTGACCTTTAGCTACCAAATTGTAATCAGTTTATCCTTGAGTCCAAGTGAACGTTTGTGCGCAATTTGATAAAAGATTCCCTCGGACGTAAGGACAGACGTACCGTACGGACGGACGATCCTGAAAACATAAGGCCTCCGGCTGCTGCTGTCGCAGCTTCTGTGTCTTTATGTTATTCAGTTAAAAAGTGATGGCTGAAAACCCATTTAAAGCACAGCTCATTAAAATTTTTTATGTATTGTCATTCAATCAGCATTCATTATTAACACATATTCATAAAGATAATATGTCTTCCCTTTGTAAAAACCTCCTTGCTTCCTCTGGTTTGACAATAAACAAAAAACTAAATTCAAACTTACAACATCATAGTGAGCAAATATCTTCTCAAAGTCTCTCGTCCTGTCCTCCTGAGTGCAAGCCTGAGACCAAACACAAGTAAAATAATGAAACAGTGAGAATGAATTATTAAATATTTACATGAAACATCAGGACTCTAACATGCAACTGCTGAAAGCACAGAATCCATTTAGTAATAAATAGGGAGATTGAGGTGAAAGGGAAGGGGTTATAAGTATTTTCACTAAAATTTCAAATGTAAAACAAATTGAATACACTCTTCAAACTTACGTCCATCTTAAACTTCAGTAAGAAGTTCTCTTTCAGGCCCAATATTCTTGAGACAACAAGAAACAATGTTTTTTATTTAGAAACTAATTTTAAGAGTCAATAGCCAGATTGTTGACTGTATGTTTTAGATAGAAATGTCATTGTAAGAGATGATTTAAATTCAATCAGATGTTGTGTAATGAGAAAATCTAATCTTGGTCAACAATACCTGGCCAGGTCATTCAAATCCAGTCTGCCGTCCCTATTTTTGCCAAACATCTTCATCTACAGGAGGAAAGAAGTCAGAATGGAATTAATCAGAGACAAGAAGATGTCCTCTGTGCTAATTTGTCAACAGTTTAACTGTTGTTCCGTGTTGAGATGACCAGTAAGATCAACTAAACAGGTCTGCCAAATATGGAGGGTCTCTCAGCTCATGAAGAGGTCCTTCTCTTTCAAAAACAGATCGATTTCTGATCTCAGAGAATAAACCCGCTGCAGCACGGAGCCGCGACTCAGCCAGCGCACATCAGAATGGTGGAGCACGTCCTCGTATTCAGCATCGACATCAGACAGGAAAGCTTGAAATTCTCTGTGGTAAAGTCCTCGTGCTCGAATTATGTTGTGTCCTTTAGACTCCTAAGAACAAGCAGCTCTTCCGTAACGCAAAAGTTATCGTCAACCAGCTGTGCGGTGTCTGTCGCATCTGTGCTCTCATCACATGCAATCAGTAAACATCTAAAGCACAAGCTTTATCTGACACTTGATGTTTTAAGTTAGCTGACAAGTCAAAACTGTGTTTCTGTGTTAGAACTAAGAAGTGAAAAACATTCAAGCACAAGTTTCTATCTGGGCCATTTTCCATTATACTTTTAGAATTTGCTGCGGGCCAATTAAAAATGGGCGCAGGCCGCAGTTGGCCCGCGGGCCGTAGTTTGGACATCCATGGCCTACATCCTAAAGAAACATTTCGCCTAACACACTTATTTTAAACTGACCAACAGTTTTGTCTCCTCTGACTCATAAGTTTGTTCACCAATGGGTGTTGAAGAGACGTTTAGACAGATTCAGTTCTAAGATTTACATAAGAGGAAAGATTCCTATACGTTTAGTTCCCTGGGTTTTACAGTCATGATGACTTGTGGTCGGATTCAAATATTGATCCTTCATTTTGGACTATTTTGCACGGTGCATACAAATGAACTAGGATTAATACTAAGAATTAGTACCAATTCAAGACACTTACTCAAAGATAGAATCCAATAAAACTACTTTTCCATTGAAGATGGGCCCATGAAATTGCAAGAACATTGTTAACAACTTAATCTGTAAACTGAAGTGACTCAGTTTGAGAAAGTGTAATAAACACTTAATTTGTAAGTTATCTTTTCTTGTCTCGTTGATCTTAAAAACACTTTGAACAATCAAAGACAACTCGCCCTTTTGATTAAATAGAATTGTTTTTTTGTTTAATACCGACTTCCTGTTAGCTTAACACACTGACACGGCAAGTACAGGTTTAGCTTCAGAAGAACTGTGTAGAGCGGTCAAATACAGCCTTGAAAGCATTCATTAAAAATGGTCACATGTCGAATTTAGGGTTTCAGCTTTGCTCCGGCTCACAGAGTGCCGAGTCATGCTACCGTCATCATTAAGAACGAACATATGAAAGAAATATCCCAGCAAACACTAATGTCGGTCTTCTATCTTCAATAGTTTATCCATTCAGTGCTGATGGATTCTCCGCAGATTTTTTCTTTTAAAAGTTTAAACCAAACCATGTGCTGCTATCATTCAAGACAGCTTCAAAGACAGTGGCCCTTTTGTAGCGTTGGTGCCTGAGTCACACAATCACACTAAGGAAGTAATTGGAATCAGGTTGGGATCTCAGCTGAGTCCCCTCTAGCAACCTGGGCAGGTGTTTGAACTGTTTGAACATTTCTTCAGTTCACTTCTGTATGCTAAAAGCTCTGCTTTAAACGTCAATTCACGAATTAACGAGTCAGTTGCCTCAGCGAAGGCATCTTTTATCATCTCTCCATGTTGGAAGGTCTTCTTGATGGAGTGACTCACCCGGAGCGATGCTGTGGTGGCTGCCTTTGCATTCAGCTGTGTGAAACATGATTGCTGTCCGATTAACTGATTTTAGGTCCCTTCCCTTTCTCAACTCGCTTTTCAGAGGGAAGTCAGTGTCATAGTTTTTATGAACAGTTTGAAAGTGCCTTTCCACATTTCCCTTTTTCGGAATAGCAATGATGGACAGATCAGACGAACGCACTTCGAATGTGACATGGTGAAAAAAAAGTCCTACTCCCATTCCGCATGGTAGATGTACATGTTTGACTTCTTACTTGGTCCAGCTCCCCCACTCATTTTTATATACCTTCTTTGGTAGATATAAATTGGCAGGCTAACTAGGTCACTTAGCTTGTAGTTTCAATGTAGCTTGTGCATCTTTAGACACTGACCCGTGTGTTAGAAGAGAGTGGCTCTTTGCCCAATGAAAAATGTTTGAAGTGACACAGTACAACCATATTACAGAGTCAAAGCATATTTATTGTGCCTTTATGCCATAGCAACAGTAGAGCTTCAACAAAAGGTACCCTGCCAAAAAGCAAACGAGAAACATCTTAACACGAGGCCACCAGGACGCCCAAAATGTACATTTACTGTGACTGAACATTTGAGTTTTTCCCTTACAGTATTAATATGTCACAATTCTTTATCCTCACTTAAGCATGACAAGGAACATTAAATATTTCCATTCTTAAGGAACACATTTAAGTTAGACCAACTTCTTAGATCAACATTCATTGGTGGGTTTGAGTCAGACGCAACACTTCATTGAAAAGGAATGTTCCACATGCCAGCGCTGCTTTGGAGCACCGGCTACTGGGGCCTGGACTGGTAGCCCGGCTGCTGGGGCCTGGACTGGTAGCCCGGCTGCTGGGGCCTGGACTGGTAGCCCGGCTGCTGGGGCCTGGACTGGTAGCCCGGCTGCTGGGGCCTGGACTGGTAGCCCGGCTGGTAGCCCGGCTGCTGGGGCCTGGACTGGTAGCCCGGCTGGTAGCCCGGCTGCTGGGGCCCAGACTGGTAGCCCGGCTGCTGGGGCCCAGACTGGTAGCCCGGCTGCTGGGGCCCAGAGTGGTAGCCCGGCTGCTGGGGCCTAGACTGGTAGCCCGGCTGCTGGGGCCCAGACTGGTAGCCCGGCTGCTGGGGCCCAGACTGGTAGCCCGGCTGCTGGGGCCCAGACTGGTAGCCCGGCTGCTGGGGCCAAGACTGGTAGCCCGGCTGCTGGGGCCAAGACTGGTAGCCCGGCTGCTGGGGCCAAGACTGGTAGCCCGGCTGCTGGGGCCAAGACGGGTAGCCCGGCTGCAGGTAGCACTCTCTGCATAGCTGCATTGCAGAGTCAACCTCAGGTTGGGGAACAGAAGAAATACCCAACTGAAGAGAGTTCTCACTCAGAGGTATACTCCACATGCCAGTTTTGGATTGAAGGACACCCTGTGCATTAGGGTTAGCTTGAGGTGGCTGGTTTGGTTTTGTTTTCCGAATAGTCGGTGGGCCAGGACTGTAACTAGAAACACTTCCTACTGGACTGTAACCATCTACTTGCCTACTGGAATAACTACGATAACGTCCTGAACGCGGTGCAGCAGCTGCCTTCTGGTCTGCAGATAAACCACCTTTAATGTAACTGGGTCCAGATCTATCCAGAAACAATTCAGGCTGTGCATGCCTTTCATAACTGGAAGTGGAAGCAGGTTTGAGGAGTCTTGAATAATGAAAGTGAGGGGTAATGTCATTGGAGCCTCCACTTCTGTAGCTGAGTGCTAGAAAGAGAAAACATTTGAACAGGTCAGTCTTGTAAAGAACTTATTAACTTGAACTGCAGTTTGTGTAGCATGAATTCTTACCCTTTGCTTGCTGCCCCAAAGTCAACAGTGAGAGCACAACCACTCTGAAAAAAAGAACTCAATGTGAACAAAAATAAACCAGGTTAGTACAACAATATATATCTTCCAAAATAAAAGTATCTTACCTCACACAAAATCCAGAAGACATTTTTTGTTTTAAAGTTTAAACCAAACCACCTGCAAGAAGTGTGCTGCTAGCAAAATGACAACTTATTGTTCCAGATTCATGACAGCTTCAAAGACAGTGGCCCT
This sequence comes from Cottoperca gobio, assembly GCF_900634415.1. Classification (NCBI taxonomy): domain Eukaryota; kingdom Metazoa; phylum Chordata; class Actinopteri; order Perciformes; family Bovichtidae; genus Cottoperca; species Cottoperca gobio. The sequence goes on from NC_041365.1 coordinate 17,416,450, forward strand.
TTTGTAGTGTTGGTGCCTGAGTCACACAATCATCACACTAATGAAGTAATTGGAATCAGGTTGGGACCTCAGCTGAGTCCCATCTGCCAACCTGGGCAGGTGTTTGAACTTTAACTAATTTTACACATTTCTAGTTCACTTCTGTATGCTAAAAGCTTTGCTTTAAACGTCAATTCACCCAAATTACAACCTTTAGCTGACCGCTAGGCTAATGTCCCCTTACAGATGATGGTTGAAGTTGAAGTAGTTTTGGTTTAATTTGTTGAAGTTTTGAGATTTTCACCTCTTAAATTTCTGCCTCAACCCAAATACAACAGAGGTTATAGAAGAACATCTACAAACAACACTATGAAATTACGAGTTTTATTAAAATATATTCTAAAACATTATAAAGTTCAGAAGTTGGTTGCTGCTCTTAATGTGTTGGTGTCCTTTATGTTGTTAAGATTTATCCCTCACAAGGTTGAGCTTAAAAAGGGCAAAGTATTTTGCGATGTTGCATCATATATCTATATTAGTTTGTCATTTAGACACAACTGCACTGTATATAACAGTGTGCTCTTCCACTGATGTTGAGAGATGCTTTGGGACTCTCTACTCTATCTAAAGAACCACTGTATGCTTACTTAAAATCAAGTATGCTCGTGGATCGAAACATGGTTTTGCTTGTTTTGGCTCATTGAAAATTGCATATTTTATATTACTGCCTATGATTTTCCAAAGCACATAATCAGACTTTAGATTGATTTACTTCCTCCAGGCAGCCATTAATTTTCAGGACCCTATAAAAAAGGTGTATGTTGCAGATTTAGGGTGTCAGCGAATAAATACTTTTTATTAGCATACATTCATGTTACTGGTTTCACTAAAATGTCATGCAAACACTTTTTCATTTATTAGCACATTACAAAGAAAGAAGCCATGCAGTCATGAAAACAGCAACTCCATTTTTATTTTTTTATATCTCACAACTCAAAGCTATATTTCCATTTATATAAATCTACATTCAATAATATTTCAACTTCTGCTAAGAATTTTAATACAGAAAAATATATAAAATGATAGAGATGTACGGTGCTTATATTAACGAGCATAACATATGTAGATACTTCAGCCTTTAAACACCAAAAGATATACTGCTGAAGTAGGATGGGAGAAGGAATGAGTCAGATGGGAGGAAAAGTCAAAGATGCACACTAAAATTTAAAAAGAGAAAGAAATTAGAACTTTAAATAAGGAGTAGGAAGATGGAAGAGAGGATGAAAGTGAATGGAGTGATGGAAAAAAAGATAGAAGTGTGAATGTTGTGAAGGCCCGTTAGCTGAGTTTGAGGCCGAGGCAAAGAGCCAGCTCGTTCTTCTGGATCTTTCCGTCTCCATTGATGTCACAGTGACCCATCAGGGCATCCCTGAACTTGTCCAGGTCTGTGCCACTAATGCTGGGCTGGAGGAGAGGGTTGGGGTTTGGAAGAGTTAACAGAGAAGTCAGAGGCGTCCTGATTGGTAAAAATATAAAATGAATGACACTGACTGATATCTGATCATTACCAGCTTCTATCAGCTCTGAATATAAAGGTAATGTAACTGCACCTTCACCAGCTCCATCATATCCTTGACAAATCCATCAACTTCAGGACCCTCCAACGCACCTGTCTTACTCCACTCACACAATTTCATCCTATTAGACATTTGTTGGAAATTGTCATAATTAGCATATGAATTCTTGAGTTGTGACCAAAACTGTGTTTTTTGTGATGTTACAGTGACCTTTGACCTTTAGCTACCAAATTGTAATCAGTTTATCCTTGAGTCCAAGTGAACGTTTGTGCGCAATTTGATAAAAGATTCCCTCGGACGTAAGGACAGACGTACCATACGGACGGACGATCCGAAAACATAAGGCCTCCGGCTGCTGCTGTCGCAGCTTCTGTGTCTTTATGTTATTCAGTAAAAAAGTGATGGCTGAAAACCCATTTAAAGCACAGCTCATTAAAATTTTTTATGTATTGTCATTCAATCAGCATTCATTATTAACACATATTCATAAAGATAATATGTCTTCCCTTTGTAAAAACCTCCTTGCTTCCTCTGGTTTGACAATAAACAAAAAACTAAATTCAAACTTACAACATCATAGTGAGCAAATATCTTCTCAAAGTCTCTCGTCCTGTCCTCCTGAGTGCAAGCCTGAGACCAAACACAAGTAAAATAATGAAACAGTGAGAATGAATTATTAAATATTTACATGAAACATCAGGACTCTAACATGCAACTGCTGAAAGCACAGAATCCATTTAGTAATAAATAGGGAGATTGAGGTGAAAGGGAAGGGGTTATAAGTATTTTCACTAAAATTTCAAATGTAAAACAAATTGAATACACTCTTCAAACTTACGTCCATCTTAAACTTCAGTAAGAAGTTCTCTTTCAGGCCCAATATTCTTGAGACAACAAGAAACAATGTTTTTTATTTAGAAACTAATTTTAAGAGTCAATAGCCAGATTGTTGACTGTATTTTTTAGATAGAAATGTCATTGTAAGAGATGATTTAAATTCAATCAGATGTTGTGTAATGAGAAAATCTAATCTTGGTCAACAATACCTGGCCAGGTCATTCAAATCCAGTCTGCCGTCCCTATTTTTGCCAAACATGTCTTGCAAGTGAAGCTGTGACAGTATCTAACAGTTTCTAACAGATTATTTTTGATATTGTAGAGTATATTTCTTTAAACATTTATTATTGATGTATTCATTGTTGAGGTCTTTTCTACTCTATATCAGTTTATTATATGTTGCTTTGAAACACAAAATGTGTGTCTGTTCCAAACAGCATAATTATCCAAACATAATATCAAGGTGGACCTGGGGATACACTTCCTTAAACCTACCTGAAAAGCTTCAAAATACCTTTATTCTCTCTCACATTTATTGTCATCTCAGAATCTCATTTCATTAAGATTAAAAGTTAATTCTTGACTTTGGATGTTCACCTTCGGATGGAGATCATGTGATATTATCGAATACTCTAGAATGGCTACAATTTGACTTTGTGGTGAGATTGTTTTGTTAACCTTGATCCCATGCCTCAGTTAATCAGCAGACATGACATTCTTAAATATGAATTATGGGGAGGTGGGGCGGCATACAAAGCAACCTCAATCCTACCTCCCCACATCCAGTCCAGTACACACCCATCAGGAGACATTTTGGGGTTCAGGGTTTTTAATCAAGGACATCTCCACCAAACTCCTTTATCCCTTTACCACCTGACCTATAGCCTCACTGTCACGGTATGTCTCGGGAAAGGACCCAATTGCAGGACGCAGATGACGATTTTAACCAAAAAGAGAGCTTTATTAACAAAAGCTAATAAACATACAGAAATACAAAGTAACAAAACAACACAAACCAAACCAATCAGGGGCAGACCCGGGCGGGTAACAAACACATAACATGAATAACAATCAGACAAAGTACACTGAGACAGACAGGGATATATACACAGACACTAAATGAGGGAACGAGACACAGCTGGGAGAGAAAGGCAAATACACCAGGGCAGGAATTAATACCAGACATGACACAAGGGGAAGAGAACATTTCAAAATAAAACAGGAAACAGAAACCAAGATCATAACACTCACCTGTAGCTCACATGTTGTATTAAATGTATTGCTTTTTATTCTACAAAGTTCAAATTCAGGTTTGCAAATGGGCACTTAAATTAGGATTTTACAATACAAATTCATGTTGGGCTTTACTTTGTTATTGCAAGTAGGGCTTTTCTCCCCAGGTCGAGATAGAGATTCTTTATTGATGGTATGTTTAATATTAACTGTTAAAACATTTATTTATTTTACAGTATCTTCTATTCTGCAGAGGCAAGGAATATGTCTCTAACATAATTTTGAACATAATATAAAAAAGAAAAGTGTTAATCATAAAATCTAGGTGTTAGTTGTGATGTGCTGTATAAACATACATTTAAATTAATTACATAATAACAGCTGTCTGTTGATGTCATGACATATAAGACATACTTCTGTCTTATTTATTAAGACAATTATCACACCATCAGTTAAATGTCTTCTGAATTTAAAGTTTCACTATATCATATATTATAACACTACCACACATTTTACTAAATCTCTATAGCTCATACTGTCATAATTGAGCAAACTGTTACATATTTTTTTATATCAATACCATTGTTATTATTTTGCATTTTTGTCTCTATATTCTGTATAGTTTTCTTATTTTGTTTAATTTCTTTATCTGTACTATTGCAATAACAATCGAATAAAAAAATAAAAAAGGTTAATCTTATCAAATTCAAACCCTTCTTACCATCTACGTCAAAATGTTGCCAGATCAGTAAGAAAGCTGCAGCGAAATAGGACTAAAGAGGGATTCAACAGAGAGAGAGACACAGAGAGATTTCAAAAACACTTTATTTACATATTTTTCATTTGTGCAATTACTTTAAAATAAAGTGCTTAAATAAGAAAAAAATACATATATGTAACCCTGTGATCCTTTCCTAATTTTTGAATAAAAATCATTTTTGTATGGGTAAAAAATGACCCGCATCGACTCATAATGCCACCCCACACACGGCTGAGTGCCGCCCCACACACGGCTGAGTGCCGCCCCACGCACGGCTGAGTGCTGCCTCACTCACGCACGGCTGAGTGCCTCCCCGCCACACCCCCAGAAATCAACTCATTCAATCATTCAATACTCCAATCATTCATCATTATCCTGCTCTCGATCACCACCCCCCTTCCCCCCCCTCAATCCACAAACCAAAACAGTTCCTGCACCACCACATCAGGACCACACACATGGGCCAAAAACGACCCATGTATGCCAAGCGCGATAAAGATGAAAAAGAAAACACACCACAACAACAATACGGTCAAAAACAATCATCCCAGCAGCGATCGGGACCAAACAAATACATCCAACATCTGAAATCTCCATTCACCACTCCTCCCCACCCACACACGCCACACAACCGACAACACCGCAAGACACCGAACCGCAAGCCATGGAACCGCAAGCATCTGCAGGGCAACTGTACGGAACTGCGATGCCACTGATCAACACAGCCACACCACAGATACCCACAGCTCAAATTCGCACAGTGCCATTGGCCGCATGATGCATGCCATGTATGAAGTGCGACAAAGACTCCAAACATCCAATGCACCGTTTGGACCAAATCACTGCCAAACTAACCTATCACCAACAATATCACCATAGCATGTCCTCTCCCCACCTCCATCACACCCGGGCCACTCCTGAACCATGCGTGCAAACCCGATGCAGCAACACAAAAACCATTCCAGCTCACAGATCAAGAAAGGGAGAATGATAACAATGACCCAACCAAAAACAAGACATTCAATGAACAAGCCATGCAACAACACCACAGTCCAACACGGGTCACCCTCGACCCATACCGCGCCCCATAAAGGGGTTTGCATAGCTTGTGTATCAAAGGGTTAAAAGAAAATAGTAAAAAACTATCCAATAAAAACTTGGGCAAAGTGTAATTCATCATGACTGACGGAACAGGTAATATTTTTAAAACACCAACGTTGTTTAAGTGTCTATGTCTATGTATATATATGTTTATAAAACCTGAACTCGAGCCAGAGTCTTGCTCTAATGTTGCACAGCCACACTGCTTTCGCCTCCTGCCTTTCTGTTTTCTACTCTGTTCTTTCTACTTATGTAGATGGCCATTTTGGCTTCTCCTGAGAGGAAGTTTAGGAGCTGGCACTTTTCTTTGTTATCTTTTTTGTAGGCAGCTCCCATGATAAAAACACTCAGTAAAAACTACATTAAAAAGACTAAAAACCAATGTCAAAAGAGAGAAGAAACCTGTGAGTCTAGAGGTTAGACCCAGCATAGAGCCCAGACTCCCAGCATGCACTGAAAGAGAGAGAGACAGGGACACAGACAGAGACAGAGACCGAGAGAGCGAGAGAGAGAGAGAGAGAGAGAGACAGAGAGAGAGAGACAGAGAGACAGAGAGACAGAACAGTAAAAACAGTGTTTATTGGTATGAACATACAAATACAGAAATATTTGACGTCTTGATGTCACATTTCCAGGCTTGTAGGTCCACTGGAACATACACAATAAAAGACATTAATTTACCAAATATTTTTTAAAAAGCTGATTACAAATTACAAAAATATTTCCCAATAAAATAAAAACTATCACCATGTATTTTATATGGAAGTCCATGCTGATTCAACAGTACGTTTCTCTAATAATTAA